>NC_047663.1:65227766-65342766 GCF_011762505.2 Arvicanthis niloticus | reverse complement strand
GTGTGCCTCTGAGGCACTAAGGAAAGGACTGGTACAGCAAGCTCCTTAGAGAACTTCAAATGTCAATAAACAATCTAGACCCCGGTGTTTCTCAGAACCTATGGAGGTTCCTCAATGAGACCAGAGCTGGCTTTTGGGTAACAGCAGTGTAGCCAACTGAGAGAGGCAAACAACTCTTCCTTTTTTATGACCTAAATTTTATATATCAGGTAATTAATAAATTGGCTCAGTGTTTATAGATGCTTTCTGGATTTTCATCCAGGGGTGAAAGTAAATCACATCAGAAACACAAAGCAGAGGAGGTGAGGGACTGGCCCACTCAAAGGACTTACCACAAACCCTGTGTGTTAAGATCATCTGTCTGTGGAATTGGCCTACTGAGAGGACTCAGCACAAACTCTATGAGATGGGAACATTTGTCTGACTAGTAATAGGGGGAGACAGAGGTTGTCCCCAAGCAGAATTTTGTTGATGGTGGTTATTTTTATTTTTACTAGTTTTTAAATAATTTTATACAGTGAGTTTTGATCATAGTCATTTGCCGCCAGGCTGCTTCCAGATCCAGTTCATTCCACTTCCACTCACCCAACTCACCCAACTTTTATGTTCTCTCTCTCTCTCTCTCTCTCTCTCTCTCTCTCTCTCTATATATATATATATATATATATATATATATATACATATATATACATATATATATGTATATATATATATATTCATTGAGTCTAATTTATGCTGTTCATGTACTAGGATATGGGAATCATCCAGTGAAACACAGTTGACCTATCTAACATCACGTCCTTAAAGAGAACAGACTCTCCCTCTTCTAGCCACTCATCTCCTGACTCTGCTTGGTCTCTCCCAGGGTCCTATACTCATAGGACCTTATGATAATACCTCACTCATATGGACCTTAGAAAGAAAGCCTCTGTAGTATCTTGCAGCCACCCATCCATCTCCTCAGTATTCATAAAATCATGTGTTCCTTAGCCATTAGAGAAGCCAAGACCACAATGTCATACCCCTTCAGACTTACTGGGGTGACTATTAAAAAAGATAGACAGAGAGTTGTGGTGTGTGTGTGTGTGTGTGTGTGTGTGTGTGTGTGTGTGTGTGTGCACAAGTGCATGAGTATGTGCACATGCAATGGGTTACCTTCTGGGAATGTAAAAATGATATCATCTCTTGGAAAGATAGCCTGGAGGGTACTTAAAATGTTAACCACAGAGTATGAGCTAATGGTTCCGTTCCAAGATGACAATCATGAAATAAATAAATGGACCCAAGTGTTATTCTTTTCCTATTACAGATCACAGAAACTCTACTTTTTAATTCATTTGGGACTCAGAACCACAAAGCAGCCAGAATTCCTGCATTATATGGTGGTTGCTTGCTATTCTAGTGGGAATCCAAACTCTGCCAGATCTTATGTTAGCAATTAGGCAGCACACACTGCTTCCACTACAATTTAGAGGCCAGAATTAACCACAAGGATACAATAACAATGACATGCCTTCCTGCATGTGCCTTGCAGGTGGAGGACCAGAAACCATCAGCAAACAAGGGTTAGTAATGACTAACCACATCCCTGTACCAAAATGGAGAGTGCCCTTGATATATCCTTGGCTTGATGTGGTTTTCCTTCATTTGTGTGTAGGTTTGATGCATCTCATCTTCTCAGACCCCAGGACTTCCCTGTGAGAATCATTTGTACCACATATGTCTGGGCTGTGCCTCTCGCCCTTCTCCAACCCATCTCCTAATGTGTTACTGTAACTCAGTTCATGAGCTGAAATTAACATTGCTTTTTGCTTATTTCTTCACCGTGTGAATCTGTATGTGGTGCCTGCATGTGTGACAAATGTGAGCAGGCATGTCTGCCTTTGTATATGCATGTGGAGGCTGATGGTAGACATGAGAATTCTTCCTCAATGGCCTCCCCACTTTATTTCTTCACTTGGAGATAGAGAATCTCACTGAACCTGGAGCTTACCATTTTTTAATAGACTGACCAGCAAGCCCCTGGGATCTATCCACCTCAGATGCAAAGATACACACCCGTGCTTGGCTTTCATGTGAATTCTGGGGATCTGAACTCAGGCCCTCAGGCTTGTGCAGCAACCATTTTACCCTCTAAGCCCTCTCCCCTTCCAACCTCTCCATCTTTCTCTGCTTATTTTCTTATCATGTGCCTCTGCCCACTTGAAGGTAAACTTCTTGAAAGTGCAATTATTAGTCTTCCCTGTCTTATTCATGCCTATCTTATTCATAGCATTCAGAACAATACATAGCAGGCTTATAATAGAAAACCAATAGATATTCATTAAACAAATGGTTGAGCATACTTTCTTAATTCTCCGGCATTTCTCAAGCTGCCCATTCTTCTTTCTGATGAAAGGCCATGCAGTCTCTGATGTCACCTGCTCTGCAGATCCTTCCCCTTGTTGAAGGTAGTTTAAAACCCAGCTACGCTCTCATTAAACTCTACCTGGCCCTCATTCATGCCAGCTGATCTGCCTTCCACTTTTGTAGGTACATGAGTGGTATCCTGTAGTTCCCATTAAACCTTTGGAGTCCAACAGTGCAAATCATGCTTTGTGAGTACCATGTGGGCTGTGCAGTGAACATTGACTGGACATCTTTGTTCAAGAGAGTATTCTGGGAAGTAGGCTTTGCTTTATACTGGGGAAGAGAGAGCAAGAAACACAGGAAGGTGCTATTAGCAGTCACCAGAAAAGGAAAACCAGGAGAGGTGAGGGGTCTGCAGAGAAAAGGCTTATTTCTTCAAAAAGGGGTGGTTGTGAGAAACTTCACTCTAATGTTTGCACGGACATCTGCATGGCATGACAATACTAACACATCAGGCATCTCGTGCCAGCCACTTTATGCATGACAGGCATAAAAGCTGTGAGTGGGAATGAGCTAGAGGAAGTAGAAGCTGCTAGTGGGGATGGAGGGGCATAGAGGAAAGGAAGTGGTTGGGACTGTGTTATATGGGGCAGGTGTAAGCTAAGCAGTGGGTTTGGTTTTGTTCTAAGTGTGTTGGGCAATATTAGTAGATTTGGAACACATTAAGGAGTTTTGATACACCAAGTCAGCCATGGCTGTCTTCTATACGTAGATGGGTTTGGGGTGTGAGCAAAAAGAAGTAGAATAAATAAAGGCATTTAAGAAGCTCTTTAGCAGGAATCCTTTTTTGTTAAAGTGGTTGTGTGTATGTCTGCATGCATGTGTATGTGTGTCCGTGTATGTGTCTATATATCTATAAGACTGTTTACCTGCATGTATGTATGTGTACAACATGCATGCCTAGCACCTCCAGAGGCCAAAAGAAGAGTTGGATTCCTTGGAAGTAAAGTAACAGATGGTTGTGAGCCACAGTGTGGGGTGCTGGGAATCTAACCCAGGTCCTCTGCCACAGCAGAAGCTTCTGTGCCAACTTCATCCTGCACCTCTGGCCCTTCTGTCCAGATCATCATTTGGTGCTCTGTGAGCCATGGCTAAGTACACTTTCTGATCCCCTCTTTCCATCCCAACATTCAGAGTCTCTGGGTCCTGGCAATTTTTCTTCAAAGGTTACAGCAAGGCTGGAGCATGCTCCTATCTGCCCTCCAACCTACCACCTCAACCCTCTCTATAGAGTATTATTTTTGATGCCTACTTTCCTGCTACAATGGGGGGTTGAGTGGTCCTGATCGTGCATAGGTTTAAAAGCCTGAAATATCCATCCTTGGATCTTACAGAGCATGTTTCCTGACTTTAAATGTACACTAATGTTTTCCACAATATTTCCTCAGTGGAGCCATAAGACATAGGGATGAGAAGCTTCTCATGAAATGACATTCATTAGCTCTGTTCACCATGAGGCTTTCAGTGACTTGGTGACTTCAAAAAACTGGTGTAAGCTGCAAGTCTCTGAAAGGGTGACTTGGTGTGCTTTCTAGATTTAAGGATGAGATTGTAAGGGCATAACTTGGTGATTAGGGATCACAATCTTACAGCAAGCCTAGAGTCTGCATCGATAAACCCTATTTCTGGCCCAAGGCAGGTCTCCCTGAGAATGATCACACTGAAACACAACTTGTAACATAAGACCCAGAAGAGGATCCTGTGCTGCTCCTGATATAAATCTTGGAATTGTTTTATATTAGGCATGGATAAAGGAAATTACAGGGGAATAGTTGGAGGTCAGTATGTCAGGTTAGTAGAACAGGCCCTAGTTTAGCTTGTGTTTCTAGTGGAGATAGAAAGAGGAGGGGGTGGTCAAATCTATACAGAAACAGCCACATCTGCACAGAAGCAATAGCTCTAAGAGGGCATCTGCAAAAAGATTAGAGCTGTGGTTGTGCTTTAAATGTGTTATTGGTGATATTGGGGCACATGTTCCATGGCAGGAAAATGGAAGTTAGAGAACAACCTTTGGAGTCATTTATATCTACCCATCTTCATGTGCATTCTGGAGATTGGATTCAGGTCTTGAGGCTTGTACAGTAGCACCTTTACTTACTGGGCTATGGTTATGCTTCTAATGGACAGTGATTGCATGGACTCATGAGAGTCCATTCAAGACTCAAGAACCTTAAAGCATCTGATAGTCAATTCATCTTTCTTTGCTAATCACAGGTATGGTTAAAAAGTGAGGACACTAGTGTCCTAGCTTGGTATCAGGATCGCTCGGCAGAGTCTTGCCCTATCATTAGCAGACGACTCCTGACTTATCCAGCTTCAACATCCTTTTTTGTTTTTCCTCACAACTTATCAATATCTTGGTCTAAGTCACAGTCCTCAGTCTTGAGTGTGCATAAGGTTTTCCTGGCAGCTCCCAACAATAATTCACACTTGCCCAACAGGTTCCAGCATGTCCAGAGCCTGTACTGTTGGAAATAATTCCCAGCCACTCACAAAGCTGGTTTTTAGCCTCATGGTCATAACATGAGAAACACTGGTCCTGTCACTAGCTGCTTGCATCTGTCAATTCTCCCCGACGGCAAATCCCTCAGCAAAATAGCCGAGGAAGAAAGATTTCATCTACTCAGGATTTTGGAGGTTTTGGCTCATAGATGTTTGAGCCCATTGCTTTGGATCCATGGTGAGGCAGAACATCTTGATGAGGAGAGTGTGGTGTGGCCAAGCTTATAATTACTGGAAATCTCAGAGTGAGAGGAAGGGGTGAGGAGTCCCAATTCTTCCTTTAAGGGCACATACCCTATGACCCAGTGCTTCAACTCTGCATCACTGTGTAAGGTTTCTACCACATCCCAGTAGCACCATCAGCTGAGGACAAGCCCCTTGGTGGTGATTAAGATCTAGATCACAGCTCTAAAAGACAAAAGGAGCCCTTAGCTGTCTGTCGTGCTGCTCCATTCTGCAGAGAGGGTTGGGGTTGGGGTTAGGGTTAGGGGGGTGACCTTCATAGAAATGAAACCTGAGCCTGAAGCTGAAATTAGAAATAACGTCCTCCTTGGAGGACAACACCGACAAGGGGTTGTTCAACTTGTGACCCAGCGTTACATAATACAATAGCTATAAAATGTGACCAACACATTTGTAGATGCCAATGTGTCAGAAGACTGGGTAACGCTGATTGCTAGAATCTTAGTCTGAACCCATGGTGAACGGAGCTCAGAGGCATGGCTGGGAGGCTTTGACAGGCTTAGGCACCATGGAACTCTTTGTATTTCAGTGTCCATGAAAGAAATGATTAGTAGGGTGAATGTGGAAGATTCAGCTCTAGGTTAGATGCAAGTCAGCTCTCTGGTTATGCAAAAGTGATGTCTAGAAAGTAGCACAACCTGTTTTGAAAAATAGCAAACAAACTTAATAACAGTGTAGATGTGGTCCAGGCATGGTGGCATGTACCTAGAACTTGAAATCTGAGTCAGGAGAAGATCAAAATTGAGGCCAACCTTGGCTGCACAGTTAAGACTCTGCTGCCAAAATAACTAAATGAACGAATGAATAAATAAATAACTGGTGCAGAAGACATAGGAGATCTCACATTGTTCGTAGACAGCGTTAAATGACAAGACTTCCAAGGACAACCCAGAGGCAACTGGGTGAACAGCATCTGGCTCTCTGGGCTGAAAAGACGTGCTGTGGAACAGATTTCTTGACATTAGTCCAGAGTCTTCAGGTCTTTCCAGCTCCAAGATCTCCAGTCTGATATACCATCAGTGTAGCCTATTGCATCTGCTTTGTTTGAATGATGTTGCCACTTTAACATTTCATTTCTGGAAGAATATAACTTGTGTGTCCACTTGGGGGTAGTAAAGCATTTTTTTTTTTTTCAGTCTCTAGGGAGTCTTTAGTTTCTCTTCAAGTGCCTTGGAGAAGAGTAAATCAGAGCCTACTGGACGAGCTCTTTCTTTTACTTTGCACATGACTGCTCTTCCAGGACTTAAACAAATACAATAAGAAGCATGGGGGTCCAGACTTCATTTCCTTGTTTTCTTCTGACTGAAAAGCTTGGAGAGTTAAAATGCTGGAAACTGTTGTCATCTCAGTATAAAGTACAGACAGACTGGTTCAGGCTGGATGACATTTTGAGTTCAGTCAATACCGATGGTCCAATTATGTTAAACTGAATTCAATAAGAGAGTCTCAAGATGGTGTGGAAGTTTCTAGGTGATGAAGGTATTAATGTTTGAATTATGCTAATGCTTGAGTTGTCCTCAAACTACTTCAGGATTATGACATCTTTACATTAGCCATGTTACGTTAATGAATTACACCAACACTTAGTGGCCGTAAACTCTTTAGGAATTTACTGAAGAGGTGGCTCAGTAGGTCACAGTACTTGGAGGATCTGAATCTGAGTCCTCAGCACATATAGAAAAATACAGGTGGCACATAACCATGTATAACCTTGGCATTGTGGGAAATGGAGCTGAGATAGGAGGATCATCACTAGCCTAGCTCCAGGTTCATTGAGAATCCCTGTCTCAAAGGGACAAGCTGGGGATTGTAGAGCAGGACAGCTTATATTCTCCATCAACCTATGTGCATGTATGTGTAGCTATGAGCCACCCCACGCACACATGTGTGTGCATACACTAAACACACACATATCCCAAAATAACAAAACACTTTATTATCATTTCACAATTTCTGTATCATCTACAGCATATTAGGACATGCTGGCCTACCTCAGGGTCTCTTGTATGACACTGAAGATGTCCCAAGACTGCAGTCTCTGTAGGACTCGGCCGGATCAAGGATGGCAGGGATCGACTGGCAAGTCCTGCAGCTGGTTTGTCTAGAACAGTATGTCTGGGAGAGGAATAGAAAAAGGGAGAGACACAGTCCTAAATGGGATGTCTCTATCACACTTCTACCCTCCAGGCTCAGGGTCTTTGTGAATTTTAAGAGGCAGGGGTGATGGACGACTCTAAGGAAATGGGATTTAACTCATTATAAACTGAAGAATTAGAATTAAGATTAATTCTGAAAAGAACTTAGACTAGAACTCATGCCAAAAAAAATTTAAGCCTCCAGTATGTGTGTTACTGATTCTCCAGCCTTCAGAGTCAGATTAGAATTTGTATTTAACTTCCTGGGTTTTCAACTTATAGATTACATATCTTGAGACTTTTTAGCCTCCATAGTCATATGAGACACTTCATAAATTTGTGTCTATTGGTCTGCTATCTATCTATCTATCTATCTATCGATCTATCTATCTATCTATCTATCTATCTATCATTTACCTTTCTAGTCATCCATCATCTGTGTCTCATCTATTAATCATATTACAACCATCTATTAATCTAATATATCATTGATATGTCATCTACCTAATCAATCATCTATCATCAATTCATCCATCCATCATCTATCTCTCTTTAATATACTAATTCTTTCAGGAATCTGTCTTATTTATCATCTCTATCACTTATCACCTATCCACATGTATATCAACTGTCTATCTATCTGTTTGTCTACCATCTATCCATCCACCCATCCACCCTTCTGTGACTCATCTCTTTACCTGTCCATCATGTCTGTTGTGCTTCTCTAAGGATCTTTACCTGGTAGAAATCCTGAGATTTATAATAAGAGGAAAGATAGAAATGGAAAAATTCTAGAAGAAATAAAGTATGGTAGAGTGGAGAACATTAGAGAATCTACGACTTTGTCAGTGTCATATTCCAGGACCCAGCACTTTGAATCTTGGCAGTGTTCTCTGTCGTGGGTCCCAGGTGTGCCCTCCTCAACTCCTGGACTGGCCACAGACAATCTGTAGCTCCTGCACCAAACTTTACTCCAGTGCCTTGTGTGTTTGCATTAGCGAGTCACCTCCTTGACCTTACCTTTCACATGCTAAGCCTAGTTACAGCACAGAATCCTGCTGAGGTGCTTAAAGATTCCATTCTGCACTTGACAGCGTTCAAACTCCTTTCCTTCAGCCTCTGTCTAATCGGGTGTCTCTACTCTAAAACACCACTATGCTTAGCATTTTCCCATCCCTTCCCTCACCCCAATACTGCCTATAAATCTCTGTCTGGGACACACGTGGGCTTGAGCTCCTTCTCTCCTTATCACAACCACAGATCATTGCATTTTTTTTCTTTTATACAATCGTGTACTTATTGCTCCAGTAGGTAAGAATTGCATGGGCTACACTGAAAATAAATTCCGAGACTTTCTTTCAACTGGGTGTCTTTGAATTTCATTGCAAACCATCTAACTATTACCTAGGCTTGCTTTAAGGCTGTATCTTTTTGCTATCAAAAATTAGCATGTGTACAGGGAATACAAACAGATTTTGAAGCTACTCAAATTAGAAAGGAAACTTACTAATGAGATTCTCATTAATGAAAAGAATTATGCTAATGTGAGTGGGTTCTATCCCCTAATTACCAGGCTGCAGGTAGTCTTCCTTTACTCAAAGGCAATGAGCTTTGGGAGGAGCCAGCCCTGGTATCCACCTGCCACTCATTCTCATATTCAGTATCAGCCACTTGCCACTTTGTACTTTAGGTGGGCAGGACAAATTTGTAGCTAAAATCTGGAGGTCTCGGCTCCCAATTTGTTAGGCTCCAATCTGTTAGCTGCAGGCTAGTCAGGCCACAGCCACTTGCAGCAGCTCTTTCTTAAAGCTACTGTGAATGGAATACAAGTCTCTACCCAGAGCCTGTTTATAAATCTCATGCCCTCAGTCCTCAGGTACCCAGATTCCAGGATAATGGCAAGGGCCACTCACATTACCCCAAGAAGTTTTACACACCCAGGCCACCAGACTCTAGGGCAAGAGACAATGTCTGGTTATAATGGATCCTCCTTAGCTAGACGTGTTCATCCCCACATCTTCCTCTGCACCCCTCTCTCCTCAGAATTACAGCACTGTCTCTGCTGCCTCGGAATCAAGGACAGCTGCAGACCTGTGTTATAGACTAAGCAACAGTGTGGTATGAGCCCCATAAGAAAGGACCTCCACTCTGCCTCTTGGGCCTGAACTCTTACTGGAGTTCCAAGTATGCAGTCTCTCTGTCTATAGTGTTAGGGTCTGAACTTTCCTCAGGTGTGTTGCTGACTGTCCATGGTATCTGTAACTCTTCTAATAAACTTGTTACCCAAAAAGACATCCTGCCTCAGTGTTCCCTCCTCCCCTTGAGCCTCAGAACTGACACCTTTCACAGTCTTCCCTTGTTCTCATCCCTTGTTCAACAGTCCTGGCTGTTGACCCTGAGGAAAATCACGAAACCTCTCTGATTCAGAGTGTTTTCTCCTAGGGGAGGGGGCCAAACTTGTATCCATCTCTTACAGTCATTAGGAGGCTAAATCAGCTAATATGTCAAAAAGTTTTAGCATGATCATTAGAGGAAGCCCAAATCAACATTTCTGACCTATGAACAAGTTAAAGAGTTGTTGTTTAAACAATCAATGAGGTTCATGTTTAGTGAGAGATACTGCCTCAAAAAGTAACATGGGGGGGATTAACGAATTCACCCACAAGCGACTTGTGATGCACACATGTGCATGCTGCATGTGAGCGCACACACTCGGAAACATGCACGTACACACATACACACATACTCACAAACTCACTCCTCCTTCATCTCTGATCTTGATATCCAGGCAGGAATGATCACATGATCTTTGTCCTTACCCCCACCATCTAACTCTGAGACACGAATCACAGACAGTTTTCCAGATGGCAGAGGCTGAAGGCCCTCAAACACAATTAATATGCTTAGCCATTCTGAGCAGCCTAGGCTCCTCATTTTGTTGACTGCCCTGTCATAATATTGATTAATCTTTCATGTGCCAGAGAAGCAATCTGTAACACATGTCTGTGCCTTCATTATTCATGAGCCCCAGCAGTGGGCGATGGAATCTTACAGAGTTTGTTTATCTGAATTGTGAATGAATAATGATTTTTTAAAAGCCTGACAAACTTCCTAGGATGTTGCTGTGAACAAAAGTTTCTAGAAAGGAATTGCACACCCAGGTGAACCTTCCCTCAGGTCCAGTAACTGATTAGAATTTCAAAAAATTTGGGGGAGGTTGGAATGTTGCAGGTCCAGAACCCAATTCAGATTTAGTCACACCTTTAGTCATGTCTACATCTCATTTAACATCCTTGTTAGGATCAGGTGAGACCTTTCGGAAATGCATTATGAAGGGAGTCTGGCTAGCGTGAGCATGGCAAACATGGCTCTGGCAAACTTTGCTCTTCTTTCCTATTCCCTCTGCCTTGTCAAAAAGCAGTAGATTGTATTCCTAAAGCTAGCCATCAAGGTCTGTTCCCTTATCTGGCCTCTTCCTCCTCCCAAGGCTGACTGCAAAGGTCCAGCTATCAACATACTGAAGTCCAGCAATCAAAAGCCTCATTTGGCTCACCTAATTAACATGCCCAATTAAAATTAAACACCTCACCCCAATACAGGGTTCCTCTTTTTCCTTGTATGAACTGCCACTTTCCTATGTCTGTCTGTCTGTCCGTCCGTCTGTCTGTCTCCTCTCTATCCAGAGGCAGTCCTTTATCCCCAGGGGACAAATACCCCTCCTCCCTCTCTCTTGTTCCCTTCCCCTTCTCCCTCTTTCTCTGTCCTCTGCCTCTTATCTTTGTCTCTTATTCCTGGCCCTCTGGCCCTCTGCAAAAGTAATCTCCTTTGTGCTAAGAACGTGGTCTTGGGGGTTCTGAGTTGATACTTTTCCTAACATATCAACTTAGTGGACCTTTTTTTCCCACCAGTCAGAAAGCTAAAGTTGTCATGTGATGGACCCAAGGGGCCAGTAGAGCCTTCCGGCTTTGCTTAGCTATGGACTTCATGTCTCCACTAATGTGCTTGAAAAGTACATTGATGTATGACTTCCCTTCTTCTGTTACTGTAAAAACTTCATTAAACTGTTTCCATGTTAGAACATGGAATTGGGTGGAGGAGGGCTAAATCTGCTCCTGGGCCATGGTCACTCACATTTGGCCCCAGAGTAAACTCTTCTCCCTTTTGATACGAGGGCTGTGGTTTTGTGCCACTATTGCTTGTTTACACTGTGTATTTGAATATGCTCCCAAGGATTGAGTACTCCCCCAAAAGAGGTACTGCTGTGTGAGATTTTCCTGGGGTGGTGTGAACCTGTATCTTCTCCCCCAACCCTAGGGGATCCACAACAGACCAAGATAAGGCTTACGCCAGCATCTGTTTTGGTAAGCTAATGAGTTTACTGAGGTTACTATGAGAATATGGGTGAGGGGTTACTACAGAAGCTTGAGCAACTCAAAGGCAGGTGCTCCTCCACACCCCACTCCTACATGGCTGAGACCCCTGGAAGAGTAGCTTATAGGCAGCAGGGCAGGCCTGGGACGCTTGTCTCTACTACACCCATCATGCTGGTCCCCCTCCCCCACAGAGGTTTACTATGTTTACAATGCTGGTGTGGAGCCTCTTAAAACCCGAGTTTCAGCTTTTGAGACATGTGAAGCCGGTTTACTTCCTGAATCCCATGAGCCCCTGGACTCGGTCCTGGAGGAAGCTGCTGTACAACCAGAACATTCCCTAAAAACCCCCCGGCAACACAGCAAAGTGCCTTGAAAACCTATTTTCCTGAGTAATACATTCCTGTTTATTTATTTATTTTTATATTTAGAGTTTTGTTTTTGTTTTCTATAGATGCTATTACAGTGTTTCTAAGTACTTCCCGGAGGAGGTAACCATACTGGCAAGGGTGAGGCTATTCAAAGCGACACCCCTACTCCTGCTTTGGGCTAGCAGACGATTGAAACAATAGACTCCAAGAAATGGGAACTTCTCCAGGAATCTCATGCTAGAAGCAGGAAGATGATGCAGCCTGGTGCAGCCAGAGTAGGAGCTCTTCTTCTAGGAAAAGATTACACCCAGTTCTGACTACCACAATCAGAGAATTTGGGGAATTTGGGGAATTTGGAGCTCAGATGCTGATGGACTCACCGTTGACAGGACTACTTATTTATGCATGCCTCCTGTCCTCTATTTATACATAAACCTCCTGCATAATCCCCAAAGATGGCGCTGGGGCCCATGGCCGCCTGTATTCCATGCCTTCACGTGGGCATGCTTCTTTCTCCGCCTTTCGGTATTCGTTGTTTCTTTAACTGCACACGAGTGTGAGCACAAAATCACAGCCCTCACCTAACAGGGGAGGAGAGCGGGTTTACGGAGGAGCCAAATGTGAGCGACCCTGGCCCAGGACACAGACAGAGCTCAGAGGTCAGGAAATTCTGGACTTCTGGCTCTGACACTGTGAATGAAAGCCCCAGGCCTGATTCATCTCATCCTTCTGGCTGTCAATGCAGAAAACACAATTGTCACCCAAAAGGGGATAAGAGCTTATTCTAGGGGTTAAATATGAGTAGTAACTGTGGCCCAGGAGCACAGATTCAGGTCACCCCAATTTTCATGTTCAAACATGGTGACAGTTTGATGAAGTTTCTATAGTAACAGAACAAGGGAAGTCATAAATCAAGGCACTTTACTAATACATCAGTGGAGACATGAAGTCAGTGGTTAAAGCGAAGCAGGGAACATTGCGGTGTCTCTAACAGCTCTGTCAGCCTGTCCTTTGGCTAGAAGCTAATATACATATTCTGTATGTGCTACAGGATATGCCTAATGGTCACAAAGCTACTGGGTTATTACTCAAAACTCAGGCTCTTGAGAGAATCAAGCAGTACTCTGAGAATTGGGGAAAAGCTAGTGTTTTCCAAAATCAGTCTTCACAAGGCGATGGCACATGTGCCAAGCTTGATGGGGCCACAGACTCCTGGAAAGTGGATTTCCATGCTCCTGGTTACTTGTTTACCAAGAGAAGTGGGTTCCCCTGGTGGCCACAGCACTTTCTGACAGGTTGGTTCTAGAAGTTTTCAGGTTTGGGATTGAAGGGGAGTATCCTTTTGGGTAAGAGCTTTATTAAAAGAGTTGTTAACACTATAGACAGACAGACAAACAGACAGGCAGGCAGACAGACAGACATCAGCATAGTGTGGCAGCTGAGGAGAGGAAAGGCCCCTGAGGCAGAGTGGAGGTCCCCTCTTACAAGTTTCAGAAGAAAGAGGAAGGCTTCACAGGCAATGTCTGGGGCAGGGCCATTGGCTCCTCATTCCTATCAGAATGAAGGGATCAGAAGGAATAAGAATCAGAATAAGCATCAGAAGGAAGGGAATAAATTCCCAGGAAGGAAGGAGTAGGTGGAGGAGTTGGGAGGAGGTGGAGGAGTAGGGAGAAGGTGGAAAGTGAAGAGAAGGTGGAGGAGTGAGAAGGAGGTGGAGGAGTGGGGAGGAGGTAGAGGAGTATGGAGGAAGAAGTGTGAAGTGGGGAGGAGGTGGAGGAGTGGGGAGAAGGTAGAGGAGTGGGGAGGAGGTGGAGGAGTGGGGAGGAGGTGGAGGAGTGGGGAGGAGGTGGAGGAGTGGGGAGGAGGTGGAGGAGTGGGGAGGAAGTGGAGGAGTGGGGAAGAGGTGGAGGAGTGGGGAGGAGGTAGAGGAGTATGGAGGAAGAGGTGGGAAGTGGGGAGGAGGTGGAGGAGTGGGGAGGAGGTGGGAAGTGAGGAGGAGGTGGAGGAGTGGGGAGGAGGTAGAGGAGTGGGGAGGAGGTGGAGGAGTGGGGGGAGGTGGAGGAGTGGGGAGGAGGTGGAAGAGTGGGGAGGAGGTGAAGGAGTGGGGAGGAGGTGGAGGAGTGAGGAGGAGGTGGAGGAGTGAGGAGGAGGTGGAGGAGTGAGGAGGAGGTGAAGGAGTAGGGAGGAGGTGGAGGAGTGAGGAGGAGGTGGAGGAGTGAGGAGGAGGTGAAGGAGTAGGGAGGAGGTGGGGAAGTGAGGAGGAGGTGGGAAGTGGAGGGGAGGGGTGAGTGAAGGGTCCTGGGGGAAGTGTAGAGACAGGCACTTGTAACTGAGGTGTATAGGGTGGGGCTGTCCTTGACCACCCTCCTTAGTGACATCCAGCAGTTTCTGGGGTTCATAGGCCTTTTAGGAGGAATGACAATCACCCTTCTGGAATCTGGACAAACTGCTGGAGAGTGTGTTTATAGACGCACACATAGGTCCTTAGTAGGTACTCACCATTATTTATAGGAGTGTAAGAAAGAGGATGCTGCAGGTGGCAAGGTCAGATGGGGAAGCCTCAGACCTCAGCCTATCCCTGCCTGGGAACCTCCCCAGCCCCTGTGGGTTTCTGAGTGAGATTACAGGATTCTGGTAGCCTCATAGACTTGGAGATTGCTTGTATAATTTTCCCAGAAGTAAGGAAGGTTAAGCTCTTTGCTGTCAACTGGAAGGGGGACGGGCAGATGGTAATACTTTACTTCTCAGTAAGATGGGAGAATCAGGGAAGAGAACACAGGAAGTACACAGGACAACCTTTATTCCATTTTGTTACTGAGGAATTGGTGGGCAAAGTCAGGATCTGGATTTTTCAGCATTTATAAAACAAAGCAGAAAGTGTTGATAAGAGGCAAATGTACAAATATACAAATAAGTGCATTCTACGGAGTCTTTTAAGATCTATCTTCAAAATGCCTATTTACCCACAGAATTTATCTAGGCGTCCATGTGGTTTCATAGCAGACACTGGATGTGTTTGAAAGTGTAAATTGCTTTTCTTTAAAGCAATCATTTTATTGTTATTATGTGTGAAGGGGTATTGCTACACAAGCCATGGTGACTATATAGAGGTCAGAGAACAACTTCAGGTGTTGGATTTCTTCCTCAACCAAGCAACTCGCATCAGCAGGCCTATGCACAAATGTCTTTGCCCATTGAGACACAGCTTGTCTCTTCAGCTTTGCTTCTCTTAGTCCTGGACTTTGGCTTTCTTTGCCAGACTTGTCCAACTTTCTAACTCTCTAAGTTAATTGTCTGTTTTGCACAATGAATGTATTTCACCGGCAGTGAAATCCAGGTACATAATTTAGGGATATTCTACAATATATATACCATACGTAAATTAGTCAAAACTTTTAAACACTGACATTGCTTCGAAAGTTGCTCCCATAGTGGCACAGGTGGAGCTTCAGAAGCAGAGACCATGGGACATTCAGGCATCCATTGGGGGTGGGAAAGGAAAGGAGAGGCCTGAAAGGCTGTTCTGTCTGTGATTTTTAATTTCCTAGGCTTCTGGAAGATAGTATAGTTGTTGGCTTCCACACTATGCATTTATAATGTATTTCTTTAATATTTATATTAACTTACTTATTGTGGTGAGTGTTGGGGCATGGGAGAGCATATGCCATGGTGCATGCTTGGAGGTCAAAGGACAACTTGGGGAAGTCAATTCTCACTCTTTCCACCATGTGAGTTCCAGGTATCAGGTATGGAATTCAGATCCTCAGGCTGGGTGGCGAGTGCCTTTGGTTCACTGTGTCGTCCGTCCCTCCAGTCCTACACCACGTTTCTACACATTTTAGGAAGAAAATAAATCTGCAGCCAAGTGGAGATGAATATAGAAAAATCATCTGTTTTGACAACACATCCTGTGGGCTCTGCAAATACAGACGTGTGAGGGGAAATAACACCCGGTCCATTGTTGTTTTCTGCATTAATGTTAATGGATGGCATCCAAAAATAATCCTTCCACTCCAGGTTAATTATAAAAGGCTGATGCTGCTTCCATTGGCTTAATTAGCAGTATTTTGACTAATTTTGTGTAGAAACCCTAGGGTTTTTGTTTTTTAAATCTAGTCCATGGGACTTTTTTTTCAGAGTTAACCACAACTCTAAGTAGTCCATAATTATAGCATTTACCAGCATTTGTTCTAAAAGCAAGTCACATGCATCGCGGCAAGCTGGCTCAGCGCCAGCTCATTAATAGCTCTCAACCTGCTCATGGGCCAGCTCTCCAGGGGATAAAAAATTATTTAGCCCTGATTTAGAGCGCTTGTTAATTTCTGTAGCATAAATATTTCTACTAGGACTGATTTCAGGCCATCACTCATTTGACAACAAATTTGCAAAAGTCCTAACTATTGGAGGGTTAGGCTTTTGTGAGCAGTTCTGAGCCAGCCCGCCAGAGTACCTCTCAGTAGTTTCTCCTGCATCCTGGGTTTGGAGGTTGGGATAATTATGTTGTGCTGTTTAGCTACTTTATAATGCCTTTACTAGGCTAACGCCACCCATCATGAGAGCATCTTTAAGTGCGACTCCCATGACACATTACAATCACAGTTATAAAAACTCATAATACAGAAAGATGGAGTGTAAGGTCTGTAGTGTGACCCAGAATGAAGTCTGAGTTTAAGCATTAAAAAAAAAAAAAAGTGACAAGTAGATGGAATTTAAGAGCCTTGCTACCTGTCTAATGGCACACAAAGAGGCAGAGGTGACAGTGTGTCCCTCCTTGAAGTGCTGGCACATAAAAGGATGTCAATCACAGAATCCAGGCCTTCTGAAGTGGCCTTCTGACCGTTCCTTTCATGGTACCTCTCCAGCACAGGGTGCAGTGGTAAGGTGGGTGTTATGGATGGATGACTGACAAGGGAACTGGGGGCCTGCATCCTCTGTCAGCTCCACAAGGTGACATTCTGTCAAGAAAATGATCTTCTGGACTGGGGGTCCCTGTGGGCGATGCTGAGAATGGCACCATTTGCAGGAAGGAGAGACAACATTCCGAAAGGCCGCCCGAAAGCGCCGAGACAGGAGGTTATAGATAATGGGGTTGACCGCGGAGCTCAGATAGAAGAAGACACCTGCAAATGAGGGATGGAAGAAGGTAGGAAAAATGTAAATATTTAGCAAAGGCCCGGGAATTCTGGGATCACCTCTCTTGGAAGGAATGGGGTGTACAAGACACTCACTGAGAATTTAAAATGCTGCCGGGAGATCTGCCTGTACACTCAGGACTCAAACACAGAGCGATGAAAGAGTCATGGTTTTTCATGGTGCCAGGTAAGGGCACTGATGAGAGAGGGTCAAGTATCAGAGGAGAAAGGCTTATTTCTTCACTGGGTTTTTAGTTAAAACTATAATTTGGAACAGTAGCTCTGGTGAGGATGGGTAAGTGAGTCAACACACTGTCCCTGGTGAAATTCTTCATTTTGCTGAAAACCTCTGGGAGAGGGGAATCCCCAACTGCTCTGGAGCCACGCCCCTTCCCTACCCACTCAGGCTTCCCGATAGCGCTTCCACTGAGTAATTATATTTTACCACTTGTTTTGTCCTCCAGACGGCTTGCATATTGCCTTTTCTCCGCTTGTTATAATAGCACTCTTTTCTTTAGAGATTTTTTTAATTATGTAAGTGTCTGTGTGTTTGTGTCTGTTTCTCTGTGTGTGTGTCTTTGTGTGTGAGTGTGTGTGTGCATGCAAGTATGCTCTCACGAGCCCCGGTTCCCACAGAGGCTAAAAGAAGGCATCTGATCCTCTGGCACTGGAGTTACAGGCATAAGAGAACCCTGATACAGGGGCTGGGACATATATTTGGGTCTTCTGCAAGAGCACTCTATGGAGCTGTCTCTCCAGTTCCTGTACACGCATTTACTATCATCTCCTGTTTTCTTTCTCTAAGATACCACTGAAGCTTAAGGGAGGCTAGGATCGTGACCCTCTTCTGTTCTGGGCCCTTAGATAAACACTGGCTCTTCAGTTCATTCTTCTGGAACATGGAGGTTAGGTGTTCTGGCTGAAGCTGAGCGCTGAGAAACACCATCCTCCAGGCTGAGTCAGTCACTGCCTTAGCTGTCTAGAACTGTCAGCTGCGATTACCCATTGGAGACTACACAAGCGTGTTCCCATTAACTGCATTACAGGGGAAGGGTGTGCCTGCCTTTCCTCAAAGATTTATGGACAGTTAACAGTTGTTTGGGGAGAGGGTCATGAGGCTGCGTCCCTTCCCAGGATTTATAGACAGCTAACCATTGCTGAACTATGTATATATTTTTCAGTGTTACAGCTGCCTGTAATTTGCTCACATTCCTGTTAGTAACCCTAGTGATTCACTAGTTCAACAAACTAAGCTCCTATGGAATCCCTTTTGTGTGTCTATGGTCACTGGGATGAGGAAACATGTCTGTTCATTCAGACACTGCTCAAATGCTTACCAGGACATTCTGGGAACTACAAAGCACATTGAAGGATGAGAGATTTAGACTTTTTGTTTCCTCCAAGCACCCCAGTTGTATTCAAAGATGGGTGACTTGTATTCAAAGAGTTAAAATGTCTAGAGGTTACTTTAAGGAAAACGCCAACTCTACATGTGATAATTACAACAGGGGACTCCTAACTGATCATCAGTGTTTGACACCAAAGACACACACAGAGGAAATGGTTTGCCCAAAGGCATGAGTCTATAAAAACCATTAAATTGGAAGGATCAGACAGAGGCAGGATCCTTGGCAAAGCTAGGGCTACACAATGATACCTACTGGAAGCATTGTGATACCAACTGCCTGTCTACAGCAGACATTCGGTCATAGCGGAGACTGCTGTGGTCATAAGGGACTCAGTGGAGGTGACTGACACAGCTGGACCCTGACATGGAGAGGAGACAGTTGATGAAGAAAGAGAAAGTGTACTTGGGTACAAATGCTCAGAGGCAGAAATGGCTGCGCTCTACAGGACAGTCTGCTGTATGAGCTTTCTTTCCTTTCCATCCCTTCCCCTCTCTCCTTCCTTTTGTCCTAAGATGTGACGTTCCTAAGTTGCATGCATGTATCTAACTTTTGCTCTCTGGTTATGTTCCTGAGAAACCAGAGCCCACAGAGTAAACCAGTGATAATAGAAGCTGGTGGAAGTGCCCTGAAGCTAACAACCATAGCGTCTCGATTTTGGAAGAAAACCCCCTGGATTTGAAATTCAATAGCTTGGACTTGAACTCAATTTTAATGGTTTTTATAGTCACCAAACCCACCAGGCCTTTACCTGATACCACGTGGATGAGGTTGAACACAGCAGCCAGAGACTCAGTCCATTTGTCCACCTCCACAAAGCTGAAGAAGAGTCGGTCCACATGGAAGGGGGTCCAGCAGATAGCAAACACAAGGACCAAGACGACTGGGAAAGGAAGTTGGAGAGGGAATGATGGAGTAGGCCAGAGAAGAACAGGATGCTCACCCACCCTTCCTCCTCTTTAGCAGGTTTCCTCTGCCACCTTGTCTAAGTGATGATTGCTATAGGCAAAGGTGACCCCAGAGTTAAAGAATATTTGAACATAAGACTTAGTTATATGGATCTAGCACCAATTTTTCTATACAATTGCCTGAGTTTTCTTTTAAAATGTATAGTTCTATTTTTACTTAAAATTCTTCTGTTTTTGAAATTTTCATAAATGCACATAATAAAATACGATCATTTTTTAACTCTTTCTTTTCCCTCTCCAACTCCTTCCATGTTCTCCAACACGCCCCATTACAACTTAATGTCCTCTTTGTTGAGAACTCTTTGTGCCCCTTCCCTCTTTTCTTTTTGCCTCTCTCCCTCTTCTTCCAGTTGGCACAAAGATGAAGCTATGAGCCTAGATAAATCTTTTTCTTTGTATATATGTCGTGTGTGTGTGTGTGTGTGTGTGTGTGTGGTGTCTTGTATATTCAGAATGTCTTGTGTGTTGTGTATGGTTTTGTGTGTGTCTTGTGTGTCTGTGTTGGGGTGTGGGGCACAGAGGTCAGCTTTAAGGATTATTCTTCAGGAGGCCTTCCCATTTTGTTTAGAGACAGTCTCTCGCTTTTACCTTGACTTCACCAATTCAGCTAGACTGCTGGCCAGCAAACCCCAGGAATCCGCCTGTGTCCATCTATTCAGCCTTGGGATGCTGGATTACAAGCATACATCACCCAATGTGCTCAACTTCTTATTATACAGATGCTGAAGATCAAACAGAAGTTTGTTCAGCAAGCACTTTGCCAACTCATCCACGTCCCCAGACTTCGTCCCTTCACTTTGTCACAGCAGTGCAAAGCTGTTAACACAAAACTAGAACTCATCAGGAGTTTCTTTGATCCTTTTGATTCTGCCCTGGGCTGGGTAAGACACAGAGTCAGAACAACTATAATCACAGTGTTGATTCTGGAAGGAAGACCCTGTCATCTTGAGTCAGAAGTATACAGAATTCTTCCCAACTTCTCATTTTCAGCCCCAGGGCAGGGATGGGTGTGCCAATTGTTTCCCCTTGGGACACTGAAGCTCCACAAAGATAAGCAAGCGTTTTTCCCCCTTTAAGAAGTTGTCAAATCCTTTCCTGTGACAGGCTACTTGGAGTTTGTATCTGAGTGATCTAACAGGGCTGGAGGAGGAGGATCGAGCCTGAGGATGAAGGGAAAGCAGCCATGAGCTGACACTTTCTGAGGTTGAGAGATGGGTGCATGGTCTTCATTTTGCAGCTCTGCCCATGTGTACATTCCAGGTTTTCATGAAAACTGGTGTCTTTGTTTCCTTTTGGAGTTAACTTTGAAGGCAAGGTGTCTGCCTGTGCAATGTGCTTACAAAAATAACTGGCATATTCATTTGAATTTATCTCTCAATAAAATGACTTCCAACTGCCTACTTCTGGTCATCATTCCTGATCACAATGAAGGCAAATGGTTTACATTTTGTCATTTTTACTTTTTTGCTTTTTTAAAAAATATAGTACTGGGAATTGAGCTTGAACTCCACCCATATATCAGGCAAGTACCCCGCCACTGAGCTACAGCCCATTCCTCTTTTAACTTTTTGAGACCGTGTCCTGTTAGGTTGCCCAGGCTAGCTTTGCAGAGCCCAGATCTATTTTACTGAATATGGCATGCTAGGAATTGAACCAAGGGCCTTGTACATGCAGGGCACATGCTCTACCAAGGGGCTGCATCCCAGGCTTGCTACTGAGATGCTAACACCAGCAAACACTGAGAAGATCATGATCAAAGGGAGAAGAAGAGAAATAATGACGATTCCCTGTCTCCTGACAAGACCCATCTGGGGCTGAAAAACCTCAAAGAAAATGATTAGAGTCAAAAGATCAACTTGGGAAATTTCTGGGTTTTGTCCACTGAGGGCCCGGTTTCCATGAGCCACAGGCACACGAGCCTGGGGATGTCTCTTTTTCTAAAGGTAGGTTGTGATTTGGAAAGTATGGTAAGTTTCACATACCTCACCAGTGTCTCTCCTGGAGGATTGGTGCTGTTTTGCTTGGCTTTCATTTTCATGTGTCCCTTTGTATCGTGTGTATGGAGGTGTGCGCACGCGTGTGCATGCATTTTGAATGTGGGTGGGTGGGCACGTGTCTGTGTGTGCACAGGCCTAAGGTTGAGTCAAGAATTGTCCTCAGTTACTCATCCACCTTACTTACTCAGGCAGGGTCCCTCAGTTAAACCCAGAGCTCACTGATATGGCCTGTCTCCAGAGCCAGCTTACTCTGTAAACCTGTTTCTGCTTCCCAAGAGGGGGATTATAAGAGTGATCACTCCCACTAGCATTTACATGGGATCTGGGGATGAAACCCCCCACTCCTCAAGCTTGCATGGCAAGGGCTTTAACCACTGATCTATCTCCCCAGCCCAGGGGTCCATTTATCTTTCTAGCATCCTTGTGAGAGACGATACTCAGCACCTGGAGTCCTTAAAATAGTTTGTCTTTTACAAGGGTGTGGACTTCTAATAAAAAAGCTATTTTTACTGTTTTGTTTTTAAACAAGATGATGTTTTGATACAATGTCCTAGGTGGAATGGTTTACTCAAGAGAACTCATAACTAATTGTTCTTAATCTGGAATAAAAACATCCACAGAGTCTGCATGGCCATTGGGAGTTTACAATCTCCTGAAGCGAGTTATAAAACATTGTGTGTGTGTGTGTGTGTGTGTGTGTGTGTGTGTGTGTGTATTTGCGTGCACGTGCATGTGCATTTATTTGTGAGTGCAGGACCCACCATGACCTGTTCCTCACGTTTGAAGAATGCTGGACCACGTATAAGTTCAGAAACCATCCCTACCTCATTTTACAGAAAGAGTGGGGCTCAGGCTCAGCGTGCAAACACGATTTATTTCATAGGATTTGGAAGGCACCTCAGCATCTGTAACCTAGCAAAAGGTTTCGAATGACCAAAACCAAAGATGAAATAAAACAGGCAAGTCATAGAAGCTCCTGGACACCGAGAACATCTTAGCCACCACCACTACGTCAGTGCCAAAGACAAAACCTCCACTCTCATAAACAAAAGGGAACAAGCATTAAACAAAGGAAGCAGCTTACACAGCATCTTGGTGACTGATTTTCTGGAAGGTCTGTGAATATTCACAGTCACTTTGTCTGCCTCAAGGGATTCATCTCTCTTTAGCTGAAAGAGAAGTGGAAAAATGGTTAGGAAGTAAAGACTGCTTTCCCCACCAGAAACTTTGGAGGTATATAAACAGCACTTAAAGAAATGTTTTGAAAAATTTAAACACTTCACTGGAGGCAGAATTCAATCTAAGTTCTGTGGACAGGGTTATGGGCAGGGTACAGTAAAACTAAAACTAAGTTTTTAGTGAGCAATTCCATGTAGTTCTAATTTCTGTAATATGTTAGGAAATATTACACCTGTGCGCGCGCGCACACACACACACACACACACACACACACACACGGTGAATCTTTAACAACAGCAACAATGTGGTAGTTAGGCCCTTCCATTCACTTACTCATTCCTTTCCCTTTTGTTAGATACATCATTAGAGTCAAGACCCTGTGCCATGTGATAGGAGGTTCCAGAAAACAAAATATTATGATCTCATGAGTGTTATGATCCTTGCTGTGTGTCTTAGTCACTGTTCTACTGCTGTGGAGAGACACCATGACTAAGGCAACTCTTAAAAAAGAGGGCATTTAATTGGGAGCTCGCTTACAGTTCCAGAGGATCGTCCAGGATCATCATGGTGAAGCATGGTAGAGAGCCAGAAGGCATTGTGCTAGAGCAGAAGCTGAAAGCTTTACATCCTGACTCATAGGCAGTAGGCAGAGGGAAAGAGACACCAAGCCTGATGTGGGTATTTGAAACCACAAAGGCCACACCCTCTAATCCTTCCAAACAGCCCATCAGCTGGTGACTAGGCATGCAAATATATAAGCCTATGGAGACATTCTCATTCAAAGCACTGCACCTCATAGCGTCTGGAGTGTGGTTATGAGCTATGTGGATCTTCCCCAATTTCCACATTTGCATCTCCCACACTCATCTCAGTTGAAAGGGGAATCACATTTCTTTGAATAATACACCCCCAGCCCCTTCTCAGCAAATTCTCTGACACTGTACTGACCAGCATAATCCAGGACATGGTATTTTTTCTGATTCTCCTGATAAGACATGCGCATCCTTCAGAATTTAAACGACAGCTATTTATCTTAATTGAGGTATAGGGTAATCCTTGTAGCAATGTAAGTTTGGAATGGGAACATGACAGTATATGCCATCTCTACTAGCCTGTTTAAGGCTCACCTACTCCTGAAGATGCAGTAGCTCTAACCCATTGTCTTCTTCCTCCTAAGTCCACAAGCACAGAGAGCCCTGCTATCTTTTTGGTGGTGGATCTTTCTCCCTTAGATCTACTTTTTTTTTTTTTTGCCTGTGGTGATGTTGAACCAGATGAAAGGAACTCTGATAACCTGTGATCATCACACACCGTTAAGTGAGTCCAGTGTTGTTTAATTCTCTGGCATTTCCCCCATTGCTCGCTTACCAATGTCACCTGCCTCTCTCTTAGACTGTTTACTCCTTTCCCACACTTACTTGGTAGTTTGGTGGGATTGTTAGTTACTTTTCTTGTTGCTATGACAAAAGTACTGAGCAAGAAGTAACTTAGGGGAGGAAGGGTTCATTTGACACACAGTTTTAGGAGAGTCTATTAAGAAGAGGGAGAGGCAGACACAGAGGCAGGGGCATGAAACAGATGGGCACATTGCATCCCAGCCAGGAAGCAGAAGGAGACTGATGCTGTGCTAAACTCACTTCTTTCTTTCCCTTTTTTATTCATTCTGAAACCCCAGTCCATGATATGGTGCTACCGTCATTCAAGGTGGGCCTTCCTCTCTGGAAATGTCCAAATAAACATGCCCAGAGGTGTGTCTACTAGGTGATTCCAAACCCAATCTAGATGATAGGGAAGATTAAGCTGAAATAGCTCCAACTCACTCCTGGTCCTGTCAACAAATAACCTAGGAGATCAGAGTGCCCCAACCCCCAGTTCCATAGTCAGGTAACTGAGGCTACGGGAGCACCATACTCTATACTCCTGGGAATGAAAGAGACCCACTCTTCACTACATCTGAAGTAGGAACTACAGCGGTTGCTTGTGTGGCATGCTGGGAAAAGTACCCCCAGCACTGCTGTGTGCAGTCTTTAAGCTCCCTAGAAAGAGAACAAAGAACCAAAAAAGAAGCCGTGTGTTTGACAACTTTGTATCTTTTCCTGGATGAACCTTCTCTGAGAGCTATGTCTACCTTGTGGACTTCAGGTCTAGGCACCCCTTCATGTGCCGCCAGTCGTGCTGAGATTCCAGGTATGTGTGATAGGTGTGACTGTGTGTGATGCTGGACAGACTTCTTTGAGGAGCAATGACTTCTTTGGGCTTCAAGTTATCCCAAGGAGACACTTTAGAGAAAGTCTTTACAGTTGGAGAAAACTTGGAGAATGGTCCACTAAAGGTCTCCTTGACAGCTCCACAAATCTATATCTTAGGTCTCTAAAATACACAAGTTCCTTAAAATCAGGCAGAGCTCAGGAACACCTGGACCCCAGGCATCCACCTGTATGGTTAACGTGTCTTCCTGTCTCTTGGACTTAGTGGTGACCTCTACATTAAGTTCATTTTGAGAAAGTGAGGGGTTAAAAAGGATTTGAGATTTGACCTTTAGATACATCTGGAACCTGGAAAGAACTGGGGGAATCCTGCAGTGATACAGAAATAAGGTATGGTGGTGAGGGCGCTAAGTGCTCCTAATATGATGGGCACACCAGTTCAGGGCCCGTGTACTCAGTGCATGGTAGATTATCATTGCTCTTCTGATACTTATTATCATTTCACATCTTCTCAAAAGACATGGTATGAATTAAAATACCCGAGGACAACTACTTGTATTCCCCATATGAGGATTCCTGAGCCTCTTCTGAGAGAATCTCCTTGTTCTAACTCAGCTGTGTTTACTTGACAGATGTTAGCCTTCACTTCAGCTGTTAACTGGGCACAAACCTAGAGTCACCAGGAAAAGGGAACCTCAATGGAAGAATTGTTCAGATCAGACTGAGCCTTGAGGCTTTTTTCCTTCCTAATTAAAAAAAAAAAAAAAAAAAGTGTGTATGGGTGCTTTGCTTACATGTGTTGAGTGCCTGGTGCCTGTGCAAGCCAAAAGAGGGCATAGGTTGTGGCAGAAATTTAACTGTCCAAACTATTTGCCGAGGAAGGCCTGTGATTGGACAGGGAAAAGTAAGGCAGAGCTAAGAGTGGCAGAGAGGGAATGGTGGGGAGAAACGCAAGGGGAGTGCAGACGTAGACCATCGTGGTTTCAAGTAAATAGGTAGATATGAAATCTAAAGGTTAGGAAAATTGGGGTAACTTTTTAAATTGTGTGAACATTTTGTGTATTGAGGTTTTATTGAGATATATATGTAAATCCATTGGTTAACTTTAAGCATCTAGAGTTATGATTTACTAGGTTAATGGTTAATGAGTATTGTGACATCTAATCTCGAGGATGGCAGTTATTGCATGGGGCTAGCCTAGCGCTGTGGAGGCAGCAGGGTTGGTTGGCATAGGGCCAGACCAAGAGCCATGGAGGCGGGCAAAAGCAGCAGCCATGCCAACGTCTTGGCCCACCCAGCACCTTTGAGACAACCAACCCGTGCCACCAGTAGTGTGGTAACATGGCAGGAGTCAGCCAGACCCAATTCTTTTCTAGTACCTCCTGCTACAATCAGTTCTTCTGGAACTCCAGTTACAGAGAGTTAGAATCTGCCATGTGGGTGCTGGGAATTGAGCCTGGATCTCTGGATCCTTCCTTCCTTTCTTCCTTTCTTCCTTTCTTCCTTTCCTCTTTTCCTTCCTTCCTTCCTTCCTTCCTTCCTTCCTTCCTTCCTTCCTTCAATTCACCACATGTTTCTCTGTGCATCTGTCTCTACACATCCTGTCCATCTGTCTGCCTATCCATAATCCATCCATTTATCCATCCATCAACTACTTGCTTGTTCATAGCCTGTCTGTCACTGTTGATTTTCATGCAGTTCACACATATGCCCTCATCAACACAAAATTCATGTGTGAGAGACATGAATTAAGCTAGACTTTGCCAATATTTCCTCTTGGATGGAGAGCTACTCTTGGGCCATTCACTTTCCATCTCCATGGTGTTCTAAGCTTGAAAAGTACTTCTGTGAAAATGTACATCCTGGAATGAGGGGGGCATCAGTGAGTATTCAGCTTTGCACACACACGGGCTTCTTTTGTCCTATGTCTTCCTCTGGCTGCCTTCCAAAGGTAGTGGCAACCAGACTCAACCATACCTCTATACTTCTCAGCAGACCCAATAAGTCAAATATCATTAGGGTTTGAGTCTCTTTAAATAGAGAACATTTGAAGGTCCTTTGAGGCCATGTTTTCAAGTCTTTTATCTTAAATGTAGGGAAGCCGAAGTCCAGTAATGAGGGAGGTAATTGAGACGCATCTCCTGACTGTGCTTAGTCTGGTTTGGAAGAAATTAATGAACTAAAGGATCTCCACAGAATTATAAATTGTAGTGAAGGAAAGTACTAGAAGCCATGACATCTACACCAGAGGCAGGACAGCTAGGGTTTCTAGAAGAGCTGCCCTAGGGAAGGATGCTTGAAGCCTGACTGACAGGGTGGATTAGAGGCAAAGAGGCAAAGGAAGCTTGGTGGTGGGTGGCAGGAACCTTCCAGGGAAAGGGGTCCAAAGGTTGTGATGCCCGTGGCACTGAAGGGACTTGCTTTACCAGACGGCTGGTGTAAGACTGTTTAAATTTTCAGAATGACAAGTCAGACATTTCTTTTCTAAGTAACCCTCTGGTCCACTCACACCTACTTCATCTCTTCTGAAACAGGCTGGCATCAATTTGCATTACTCACACAAAGCAGGATGGCTATTATCTGAGCTGCCACCACCTTGGAACACAGACATTGTGGATTGTGTGAGTGGAACAAAATGAAACTTAAAGAAAGAGCTTAGATGAATCTATGCTTGCTGTTAAACTTAGGCATTTTCCCCAAACGTATACAAGACAAATGATTGTTTAGCATTGAACAACAATATATTGCTACAGTTGGGCCATGGAGGTAACAGGGTCTTATGGGATAAGTGATATCTTGAAATGTATGGAAGTCAAATTTTACTCTGAGTTGGATACATAGGACATTCTGGAATTGTGAGACTGAGCTGGATAAAGTGACACAGGTCTTAGGGAACATGCCACTGCTCTCTACTTGGCCAGATTCATTCCTGTTCCTACATGTCTATGATGCTCACATAATGCCCTTCCTACTTGGGCCTGGACACTCATTTTAGGACCAGTAAATAAGAAAGATCTTCTTTGTTGATAGCTGCCTTTCTCAGAGATGGACTGGAGTGGGACTCTGCATCCTGAACCACCATGCCAAAGGCTGTGATGGGATGTGTGTGCTTCTTTCTCTCATTTATAGCTCGTGTCTATTTCCTTCATAGTCTCTTTGCCTTTTTAAAAAAAGAACCACAGACTGTTCGAGCAGGAAGAAGCCTTAGGAATGATGTGATGTGACCTTTTCATTCTCTAAATGGGAAAGTAATTCCAGGAGAATTGTGTGTGGCTTGCCTAAAGGCGTACGTCAGCCGAGGACCCGAGAGGCTAAATAAGCCTGTAACAGTTTACTGCATGAACCAATTCCTTAAGTGAATCCAAAACTGCCATTGTGAGGACTCACACCTATGAATTTGGGTACAGCATACAGCCAGAAGTATACAGAGTCAAGCCTACATTTCTCAAAAACAAACAAACAAACAAACAAACAAATCCAGATTCTCTCAAGTAATTTAGGAGCAGAGAAAAATGAAAAAAAAAAAAAAGATTTATCACCACAATCTTAGAGAAGGAGCCTCTAATTATAAGGTACAAGGGAAACAGAGTGATTTCCCCAGGAATTCACATGTCTCTTAATCACACCAATACTGCTCTAACTTACGAATTCTGTTTACTTTTCCATCCTTCAATCCCTACCTGCTAAAAATCTGGTTTCATATATATATATATCAATCATACATATCATATATGTCTCTCTCTCTACACACACCACACACACACACACACACACACACACACACACACACGATTTAACTTGCTATTTCAATCAAAGCTCAATGCAGCCACAAGGAAATATTTGCCTTCACTGCTGTATATATCTGTCCCAGATCGTAAAGTGGGAAGAGTTCATGATATTCTCAAAACAGGTTGGTACAGAGAAAATCTTGAATGCAGGCAGTAAAAGTGGAGCAGGGGCAGCAAAGAGGCAGCAGGGTGTAGAAGGTTCCCCCCAGAATGTGATCCTCTAAACCTGGATCACATGTACACATTCAAAGTGAGGTTTCTCCTCAAGCCCCTGGAGTCAGATTCTCCCACAAGTGGTATCTATATTGATACCCTTAGGAAGCTGTCTCGTACCTTCTTAGAAACACAGGTGGACAAGCATGGAAAGAATAAGAAACAGGCACACCAGAAGATTTTCCAGGTAAAGAAAATAATAGAGTTGTGGTTTTACTATGTTTAATGGGTGGCAATTCCCACCTGTTCAAAAGGAGACCAAGCTGATTTTACTTGTGAGATAAATCTTGAGTACATGTGTGGAATTTTCATATGCAACTATTTTACATACATTAAAACCCTTGCTTCTTAATTTCCCACTTAACATTATCCTCGGTGCCTCTCCCTGATTCTGTCTTTCTCCCACGCTAAGTGTTTCTTTGAATTCAAAATGGGCAAGAAAGGTGGGATGCTGCCCCAAGCCAGCCCCTCGATACTCACCCTGAGCCCCATGAGATAGTAGAGGATGCTGATGAGGGTCATCGGGAGGATGTAGAAGAGGAAGGAGGTCGCTTGGATGATGAAGTTATACACCCACATGGGCTTGGTGACTGTGCAAGTGGCAGAGCCAGGCACGGAGGACCCGTTGGGAAAGTGCTGGAACTTGATGCCATGGATGCTGGTGTTGGGCAAAGAAAAGACCACAGAGAAGCTCCAGACTAGGCTGAGGATCCTGAGGGCCCGTCGCCGCGTGCTCTCCAGCTTGGCTCGGAACGGGTGGACGATGGCCACATAGCGCTCTATGCTAACCGTGGTGACACTGAGAATGGAGGCAAAGCACACAGTCTCGAAGAGGGCTGTCTTGAAGTAGCATCCCACTGGTCCAAATAGGAAGGGGTAATTGTGCCACATCTCATAGACCTCCAGAGGCATCCCCAAGAGCAGGACCAGCAGGTCTGAGACGGCCAAGCTGAAGAGATAGTAGTTGGTGGGTGTTTTCAAAGTCTGATGTCGGACAATCACCAGGCACACCAGAAGATTTCCCATCACCCCCACCACGAAGATCAGCGCATAGGCCACAGACACCGGAAGGGATAGGTCACTGCGTTTGGGTCCACACAGGTGGGCCAAGTACTCCTCTGTGCTGTTCAAGTACTTCATGAGAGGATCGTGGATCCAGGAAGCATTTTCAAGTTTTCCCATTACTGAGCTTAAAATCCACGACCACAGGTATCCTGCTCCTGGGGCTCTGTCCCAAGCTGAGCCAGGAGTCTGAAAGCAGAGGCTCCTGAAGAAGGTCTGAGAGAGTGAAAGGACAGCATCAGCCTCTAGGGCTCTCCTCTCACGCTGCTAATGCCTTTTGAGGACCACCCAAGCCCCGCCCCCGGCACGCTGTAGGCCAATGAGTGTGTTAATCTGCACCGTGGGAGAGCCAGGCAGGTTGGTGTGAGGGCTTTGTGTTTGGGGAGCAAGAGAGGAGGGACCTTCCGGTGGTTTAGAAGCAGCCAGAGAGAATCAGCTGCCTGCGGCCACCTGAGGAATGAACATTCCCAGCCTGGCCAGCTTCAGAGTTGTGGCACTCTGGGGAGAAACACAGGAAGGACTGAGGAGCCAGACTGCTGAGCCAGTCTCCACAGCTCTGATCGCTCTATGTCCAGTTAAGGAGTAGATCAATCGGTTTCCCTGATTATATTGTTCCTTTGAGGAATCAGGGCTCTCTGGGAAAAGCATGAGACTTATGATTTTGGGGATCTCAGTGGCTGAAAATCAGCTTTTAGGTTTTAGTTTTGTCTAACAATCTCAGCAGCTCAGAAAGCAACTGGGTTTCAGGACCAGATCATTAGAACTTAAGAAAATTGAACTCTCAGAGCTCTCTCCCTCCTCCTCTTTCTGCCTCTCTGCCCCTCTCCTCTCTCTTCCTCTCTGTCGCTCCCCCCCCCCAGTCTGTTTGTTGATCTGTTTGACTCTCTCCCACTCCCTCTTTGCCTGTCTCTGTCTCTCTCTGTCTCTCTCCCTTCTCTCCTACTCCTTTACCCCACTGTCTGTCCGTCTCTGTCTCTCTGTCTCTCTGCCTCTCTCTGTGTGTTCCTCTCTCTCTCTCTCTCTCTCTCTCTCTCTCTCTCTCTCTCTCTCTCTCTCTTACGTTATTACGTTATTTATTTATTTTGTTTTGATCAGCATACCTTTCTATAGATTTACTAAATGTCCTGTGCTGTCCTAGGCTTTGTGGTAACATAAACCTGTTAGTCATTCTTCTCGTTGTTTTCACAGACCACCCAGTGGAAGCAACTTACACGAAGGACTAATGGGTCTGGTGAGATGGTGCAGGACTAAAGAAGTTTTCCACAAAGTCTGGCCACCTGAGTTCAATCACTGAGACTCAGAGATTGAAAAGAAGAGAAGAGAACTCAGAGGAAGAGAACCGATTCCCACAAGTTATCCTCTGGCCTCCACATATATGCCATGATACACATCACACACATACATCACACACACACACACACACACACACACACACACACACACACACACACACACGTGAGCAAAACTGGGTGAGCCAAAACAAAAACAAATAAGTAGATGCAGTATTTAAAAAGTGAAAAAGTAGAATCAGAAGGACTTACTCTCACCCACAGTTTAAGGAGGTTACAACAGTCTGCCATGATGACAGCAACAGGGGCAAGAGGAGCTGGTCACACTGGAGCCACAGTCAGAAAGCAGAGAGATGAGTACTGATGGTCAGTTCATAGTTTTCCTTTTTTATTCAGTCCTGGACCTCATTCTATAGGGTGGTGCCTTCCACATTCAAGGAAGATCTTCCCTCCCCAGTAAAACCTCTCTGGACTATCCCTCACAGATATAGCCAGAGATTGTCTCCTGGGTGATTCTCAACTCAATCAAGTTGTCTGTGAAGATGAACCCTCATAGTCAGTGTCCAGTCAGTGGCCACCTATGTTCCACTGAGCTTATTTTTTAGTGTTAGGGTATCTGAAAATGCATAAGCAAATTAATAAATTATAATATGTTACCATATAAAAGTTGGTAAGTAACTTACAAAAGAAGTCAAAGAAGGCTTATTTCAGCATATGCCTTTGAGACCAAGATCTGAAAGGCTTAGGGAAGAATTTAACCAGTAAATGGTCTTAAGGCCGAAACAAGCTTCAGAATATGGAGCTGACCAGTGATAACAAGGGAGTGAGAATTTATGTTAGTGTTGTGCTGCAAGTCCCTTTGAGATTAAACCTCCCATCACGGATGAAAGCTTTTTAGGACACAGGATGTTCTAAGAGGAGGTAAAACACCAGATGCTTCAAAGAAACCAATTAAGCTAAGGAAATAAACAACTGGAAAGTTTCAGGAAGTTGCTGAAACTGACAAGATTTTCTGAACTCTTCCCTACTCAAGAGTGCATAAGGAACTGTTAATGTGCCATAATTATCTGACTCTTGGGATATGTGAGCATGGAGACTGTGACAGAGAGTTTGCTGCTTCCTGACATTCAATAGACTTTGGATCTATTCAAACACAGAGATTTCTTAGGAGAGTTTTGAACAGGAATGTCCAGGAGAGTAAGGCTAGGAAGAGACAGGAGTGGCTGACATCACTGTAGCAGTAGTAAGGTAAGAATTACATTTAGATTTAGAGATAATTTTGCAATGGTGACACATGGTGTAGCTTGTGAGACTGAAGAAGGTGGGTGTTGGAGAGATGACTCAATGGCTGAGAGTACTAGCTGCTCTTCCAGAGAACCTGAGTTCAGTTTCCAGCACCAACATCATTTAAAATGATGAGGATTTGTTCCCACACTGCCTGCTTAGCAAGCATCGGTGAAAAGAGCCTTCCCTGTGCTGTGATCACTCTCAGGCCCAGACTGAAGTAGTTGTCACTGCCTTGGATCTTGCTGATTAGGTGGGAGAGGGAAGGGCATATGATCATCACCTCAGAGCCAGAGTTGGAGCATGCTTTGAGAACTGGGGGATGACTGAGATGGTCAAGTACTTGCCTTGCAATCATGAAGATATTCAGTGACTAGGTCTTAGATGGCCAAGCATGGGGTAGGGGACGGTTCAGTGGACAAGACACATGCCTCAGAAAGTGCACCTGAACTCATGTAAAACTTTGCGAAATGTCCTGTATTTGTGACCTCGGTGCTCCTAAGGCAAGATGGGAGACAGCAGACTCTTCTGAAGTTAATGAACCAGATAGCCTGGCATGAGTGTGGCCATGAGTGTGGTAGAGCAAAGAGATCTTGCTACACACAATGTGGAAGGAAAAAACAAATATCTGAGCTTGTCCTATAACTACCCTGTGGGTGCTGTTCCTCTCACATACCTTGTACACATGTACATATACATACACATAAAGACTTTTATAGAATCTGGGCATAGTGTCCCATGCATATAATCCTAGATCTGGGTAGGGGCAGAGACAGATAGATTCCTAGAACTCACTGGCCAGTCATCCAAGATACCTGGAAATTTCTAGGCTAGCGAGAGACCCAGTTTCCAAAAGCAATGTAGACGGTACCTGAGAGTACCTAAGAAATGACAGACAACATTGTCCTCCAGTCCACATTCACACATGTATATGTACATTCACATATGCTAACATGAGCATACTCATATACACAGAAATGCTAACATGCATGCATGAACATGAGGGAGCACATGTTAGAGTCCTAAAGTGTTTTAATGTTGACATCATTATTAACAAACTTTAAGGAAAGATAAAAGAATTCAAGATGAAGAAAAATCTCACTGAGCTATAAGGATCTTTAAAATTATAAAGGTAGAGAGTGGCAGATATTAAATTCAGGGTTAAATAAATGTGGTGATTCAAATGAAAATGGTCCCTATGGCTCATATCTTTGATTACTTAGTTCCCAGTTGGTGGAACTGTTTGGGAAGGATTTGGAGGTGTGGCCTTGTTGGAGGAGGTGTGTCACTTGCCATTCCCAGTTAGCTCTCTCTGCCTCATGATTGTTGTCTCAACACGTAAGCTCTTGGCTACTGTTCCAGCACCGTGTTGCTGTCATGCTCCCCACTACAATAATCATGAACTCATCTTCTGAAACAGTAAGGCCCACATGAACCTGTTCTTCTATAAGTTGCCCTATTCTTGGTGTTTTGTCACACTAGTAGAAAAGTAACTAAGATGGGGTGGTACTTCTTAATTTATAGAGCATTACTTTAAAGATTGAAAAGTATCACAAGTTATGACAGGGTAGGTCCCATCAAACAAGATGGCACTTCCTACCATCAGTGCAAGGGGATGGAATGGGATGAAGACACAAATTGTAATACAAGGATGAGCTGTGAATCCTGTGTTTGACTTTTATTGGCTACTGAAAACATAATGAATACACATTACTAGGAGTCCAGTAATTATTAGGAACCAATAGGTTCCAGGAGAGAACCTATTGATGGTTTTCTAATTGGGGATCTTGTCAAACTTCCTCCTAAATACATATGTATATATCCTTTTATTTGTGCTGCTTTCAACCTTGGTCTGAGAAGCTTCTCATTACAGAGGGTGGTGGTAATTAATACAGAGACTCATAACCAAGGAAAGTGCAGAGGAGAAGCAACTGTGAACGTTTAGCTGTACATGGAACATCTATATTCCTTCTATAAGCTCAAGGAACTTCGTGGAAGAAGAGATAGAAAGAATGTAAGAACCAGAGGATGGGGAGGAAAGCTGTGAGATGCTGTCTTCTGGACTTGGCATGATGCGCCTGTGAATTCATGGCTGCTGTAGTTACCTGTACAAGACCTGTACAAGGTGTAGCAAGCTAAAATTACAGCACAGAAAGGGAAGTGGAGCGTATCTCAAGCCCTAGCTGAGGAGCTGTTGGCAGTTATTGCTGCTGGGGAAAGGGATGTGGATGTCCCATACTTTTCTTTAGGAGTGTGACCACTGGTAGGCTGCTGGTGCCCCAATGTATAAAGAAAGCTACACCCATGTGCATATAGGCATCATTAATTGAATTGAAATAAAATCAATTAGATTAAAACAAACTAATTGGATTTTTAAAAATAATTTTAAAAGGAGGACATAGAGTTGGGATGGAGATGCTGTTGGAGAAGCTGGAAGAGAGGAGAGAGCAAAACATACTTACAGTTATTCAATTTTTCAAAAAAACAAAAGACAGAATTGTATTTAGTTCCCATAAGTCTCAGTTACCCCATTTGCAAAGTAAATAAAAAATAGCTGCAGTACCTTGCAGGATTGCCATGAGGGTAAGCAGTTCCCGGAAAAGCATTCAGTATAGGTCTAAAGTGTGGTTCAGCATTAAAGGCCTTTCCTAGTAAGAAGTGAGTCCTGAGTCTGATTGCTGGCACTACAGAAATATTCAGCATGAGTTATTTAAAGGTATACAGTATTTTAAAGTAAAATTGAATAATACGATGTGTAATAGGATAATAATCATGAGAATTGAATAATCCAAATGTGTTTACTTGTATTGAGGTCAAAAAGGGGTATTATATCTGAGGCCACCCTTGGTTTCATAGCAAGTACTAGTCTTGGGCTTCTCTGTGAGGTTCTTTCTCAAAAACCAAACAAGTCAGTTATGATCTTCACACTGGGAATGTGCTTGGAGTGCTTGGTATGAAAATGATCTCTCTCTCTCTCTCTCTCTCTCTCTCTTTCTCTCTCTCTCTCTCTCTCTCTCTCTCTGTGTGTGTGTGTGTGTGTGTGATATATATGTGCCTCTGTGTGTGTGTGTGATATGTCTCTCTCTCTCTCTCTCTCTCTCTCTCTCTCTCTCTCTCTCTCTCTCTCTCTCTCTGTGATATATATGTGCATGTGCATGCATACTCATCTGTGTGGTTGTGGGTATGCATATGCCACAGAAGCATATGTTGAAATCACAGAATAATCATGGGTGTCACTCAACTTCTACCTTGTTTGAGACAGGATCTCTTGTTGTTTGCTGGTCTGTGAATCAGACAAGCTGCATAGACAGAGAGTTTCTAGGACTCCACCTCTATTTCCACATAAGACTTGCTGGAATTACAGGCAAGCTGCCTTGTCCTGCAGACTTCTGAGTTTCAATAGACTTGTACTAGAGCTGCTTAGGAAAGATACTGCATAGACCAGTATCCAGATTCCCAGAATCATTCCTACATCCAGCTATGCAATGCTGACAGACTGAGGGGCTCAATGTCCTGTAAGGACCCATGGGAGTTAATTTCAACTGTCAACTTGATGAGATCTAGAATCACCTGGGAAGTGTGTCTGTGGCATGCCTGAGGAGATTATCTTGATCACATTATTTAAGGTGGGAAGTGCTGCCCACTATGGGTGGCACCATTCCCTAGGATGGGATCTTGTTAACAAAGGAGATAAGAGAAAGTGGGAAGGTGAATTAGAAAAATAAGGAGAAACTGAACTGAACAACCAGCATTCATTGCTGTGTGATTTCTTTTTCTTTATCTTTTCCTATTTATTTATTTATTTAGCTATTTATTCATTCATTCATTTATTTTACCTTCTGATTACTTAACTCCTTTCTTCTAGTACCTCCCTCACATAGTCCCTTCTCCACCCCTCCCCTTCTCCTCTGATAGGGCCCCTCCCCTGGTATCCCTCTACCCTGGTATGTCAAGTTTCTAAAGGGCTAGACACATCCTCTCCCACTGAGGACAGACAAGGCAGCCTAGTTAGAGGAGTGGGATACACAAGTAGGCAACAGATTTAAGGACAGCCCCTACTCTAGTTGTTGGAGGACCCACATGAAGACTGAGTTGCATATCTGCTACATAAGTGCAGAGGGACCTAGGTCCAGCTCATGTATGCTCTTTGGTTGGTGGTTCAGTTTCTGAGAGCCCCAAGGGTTCAGGTTAGTTGATTCTTTTGGTCTTTATGTGGAGTTCCTATCCCTTCCAGGTCTGATTTATTTTTCTTTTTAAAGATATATATTAGGAACTGAACCCAGGTCCTTTGCAGGAGCAGTAAGTGGTCTTAACTAAATGCAGATATAAGACAATGGCTACCTTATTGCTCATGACACTGGGACTTCCCTGCCATGATGGACTGTTATCCTGAACTGTGAGTCAAGCCAGTTCTACCTTAAGTTGCTTTTATCTAGATACCTTATCACAGCATCAGGAAAAGAAGCCCAGACAGAGACAGTCATTTTACATAGAGATGTCTCCCCTGAAAAAGACTTAGCAGAATGGAGCATGAAGTCACCTCCACGTACCTGACCATATGCGTGGGTGGCATCCAGAACTGGGGGAGAAGCTGATGTGTAGATAGTCTCAGGGCAACATCAGAGAGTGGATTCCATGAGAATTTTATATGGCTAAACAAGGAAGCTTTAAGAATCATCCATGTTCATCTTAGAGAAGCTGGGGTGCTTCCCAGCCCCCCACAGTTTTAACCCCCTGTTGTGAGAGGGATGCTGTTAGGGTAAGAATTCTCCATTATCTCTCAACCAACCATTCTTTGACTGCTCAGAGAAGGTTAAGCAGAGCAGTGGGAAAGCAGCCTGGTCTGATGGTGCACCCTGAGCAACAGTAAGGCTGAGCCTGCATAGGGCTCTGCATTTTAGGCTGAAGGCAGGGAGACAGGACGTGTGACAAGGGGGTAAATGTCATCTACCAAACCTACAAAACAGCTGCAGCTCTATTTGCTGTACCTCCTCTCAATTGTGACTGTTAGTGTCTCATGTGTACCAGCTTTGTGCCCTACCCAACAGTGTCTGTGAGGTTATCATCCCTTATCCCTGTCAATACAGGGAAAGAAAATGAAGCACAAGAACCTATGAGACCTGGGGGACCTGTCCCTTGTCACATACTGTATCAACCATTTAGGTTAGGCTATGTTCCTGATGGCTATTCTTGGTTGTCAACTTAACTACACCTAGAATTAACTAAAACCCAAGTGGCTGGGTACAGTTGTGAGGGTCCCCCCCCCCCCCCCCGGCCCCAGAACCTTTTGAAGTGGAAAGACCCAGTTTTAATCTGAATCTTTTGCCATGGGAATATCTACTTTCATTCTGAGCCACGAATTCCCCTGACAGCCTATATAAAGGACATAGAAGAAGGAAGTGCACTTTGCCTGTTTGCTCGTGCTGGCACGTCCATTCCTTCATTGGTATTAGAACCTACGTCTTTAGGATTGCAGCATATACTGAAGACCACCTGAGAGATTTACTCGTGTAGACTGAATAAACAACTATTAGATTCTTGGACTGTCCATTGGTAGATAGCTATTGTTGAACCACAATCTGAAAGCAATTCTATTAAACATCCTTTATATTTACTCTGTCTCTCTTTCTCTGTCTCTCTCTCTGTCTCTCTCTCTGTCTCTCTCTGTCTCTCTCTGTCTCTCTTTCTCTGTCTCTCTCTCTCTCTCTCTCTCTCTCTCTCTCTCTCTCTCTCTCTCTCCTGCTCTCACTATTTCTCTCTCTATCCATTCTGTTCCTCTAGAGCAATGGTTCTCAATCTATGAGTCATGGTCCCTCTGGGAGTCAAAAGGCCCTTTCACAGGGGCCACTTAAGACCACTGTAAAACACACAGACATTTACATTAAGGTTCATAACAGTAGCAAACATTACATTTATGAAGTAGCAACAAATATAATTTTGTGGATGGGAGTCACCACAATACAAGGAACTATATTAGAGGGTAGCAGCATTAGGAAGGTTGAGAACCACTGCTATAGAGAATCATGACTAATATATAGTTCCTCACAACAGTGTTTGAACCTTAGGAAATTAAAATAGACAAAGACGTGTTGCTTGTTTATGCTACAGACCTACCAAAGATTCTCTGTCGTTTTCTACTCTATCTTGTTCTCGTATTAGGGGCCAGGCTTCATCCAGTGTTGCATGATTCCTAAGCAAATGCTCAGAGCAAACTCTGACATTTTTGTGCTTGAAAATGACAAATTGTAATTCCATTCAGATATTGCAGGTCAGGTCAAGTTAGAAGTTACAATCCTAATGAAGGTCAGAGGAACCACCTCCCAAACCAAAACTTTTGTTAAACAGAATTGGTGACTAAGCATCTTACTTTCTTGGGCATATGCTAGTTGGCTCATTGTCCTTCCAGACAGAATGCCTTTCTCTGCATCACTGCAGATACCTTGCAATTTCTAGGCAGTCATGGTTCCAAGTTAGATATCATAGCAGTCTCTGTAATGGGAAAGAGCAGAATTTCTCTCAGCAGATTCACCTGGCTGTCCTCCTGTTCCATAGACCTGTAAACTTCAAAGGCAAGTCACAGGGTACTCCTCACAGAGTCCCTGTGGGGAGCTGACTTTTAGCAGAAAGCGGCTATCAGCTTTGCAGCCATCTTGAGCCATATACCCTGACGTGAGACTTGGATTACAATAGCCTACAACAGCTGAGCACACTCCGATAATCTTGGTTTAGATAGCTTGGGTGTGTGAGATTAAAGGTGTGTGAGATTAAAGGTGTGTGACTTAAAGGTGTGACTTAGAGATCAGATTTAGAGACAAGACCTAAGGGCATGACTTAAAGGCGTGACCTAAAGGCACGGCTTAGAAGTGAGACATATAGAAGGCAAGAGGCAGACAGAAGAGTTCAGAACAATTAGGACAGTACAACAGAGAACAATTTGGAGTAACAGAGAATCAGACACTTCAAGGAGTAGAACTAGGAACTAGAGGAGTACAACTAGGAACTAGGAACTAGGAACTCAAGACTTGGGACTTGGACTAGGAAGAGAGACTGAAGAATAAACGGGATTGAATCACACTCTGTCTGGTCTCCATTCCTCGAGTCCGTCCTTACTCTCTCTCTTGCTGAACCCTGACCCGCTGACCTGAGCAGTAGCTTGGGCTGGGAAACAGTGGCCGCCAAGCGTGGAGTGGAGAGGGCTGCAACATTTTTGGCCTCCCAAAGTGAGGCTCCAGCTCAGGCCTCAATATTTTTGGCGCCTGAACAGGAACTCGAGCTTAGGCTTCAATATTTTTTGGCACCCAACGTGGAGCTAGTGGGGTTCCAAACAAGTCCCAGCCTTTCACACAGTCTCTTATTGTCAACATCAGACTTCTAGACTCATGTTACATGTACTCAGGATTCTTCCTGTGGTGATGCTCTGTTTTCATATTGAGACAGGTATCAATAGATCATCTGTGTCATGATAGCCTTCCTTGTCAGTAAGGTAATCAGGATTAGCAGTTTCTATCTCATTGAGATTGTTATGAGCAAATGGTAATAGATATAGGAATAGTTCAATGTAGTGTTTGTCATACAGTAAGTAAGTATTTAATAAATAATGTCTTTTGACATTATTTACTGACATACTGAAAATTGAAAGGAATGGAATGGCTTGACTAAGGGCAAGTTTGCTGGCACATGCTGGGAATTCAGCAAACGATTTGCTTTAATTCATAAATGTAATATCACTTTTGTTTTCCATAATATTTTGATTGAAAGTTATTGCTAATATTTATGTGCCTGTAATTATTTATTGGTGTCTCAGCTAGTATTCTATTGCTATGAAGAAATCCCATGATCACAGCAAGCTCTCATAAAGGCAAACATTTAATTGGGACTTATTTACTGCTTCAGAGGTTTAGTCCATTATTCTTATGATGGGAAACATGGTGGCAGACATGGTGCTAGAGAAGCTGAGAGTTCTATATTAGGATCCCCAGGCAGTAGAAAGAAGACAACCACTGTGTTCTGACTGTAGCATTTTAAACCCCAACACCCACTACAAGTGACATGCTCTTTCCCATAAGATCACACCAACCCTAACATTCCTATTCAAACTACCACAGTTAACATGATTAATTTTTGTTTTTTTCTTATGATCTGTCTGTCTGTCTGTCTGTCTGTCTGTCTGTCTGTCTGTCTGTCTCTGTGTACTCACATGTGTCTAAGTGCCCCTAGAGGCCACAAGAGGACCTCAGATCCTCTGGAGCTGGACTTATAGGCAATTATGAATGCCCAGATGTGGATGTTGGGAACTGAACTTAGGTCCTCTCCAAGAACATCTGAGGCAGTTCTCCATCTCCAATTTTAGCTTCTTTTCTGCTTTTAAGACATTGATTGTATAATTCTGCTTATTTAATGTTATTTAAATCCCCCCTTGGTTATGGCATCTCAGCTATAATTGTGAATGTATGACAATTTGGGAAGAAGATGTATTTTGGTAAGAAAAGTCTGATCTGTGCCTGTTAATTTTATTGTTTAGCTATTGTATTAGTTAATTGTTTGTGATGGAAGACATTTATACTGCTGCTAAAGCCATCATGTGAGCAAACATAGCTTATTTAGTTATAGCATGCCAGAGCAGGAATAGGGAGAGCCCTAGGATGGAAGAGTTTAGGGAAGAGGAGACAGGATGGGGCTGACACCCAGCTAGAGACAGCACTCAGTGACCTTGGGTCTCTGTCCTCTGAGCTTAGCATTAACTAGATTTTCTGCTTATGAGTTAAATTCTCCCAAGATAGAATTAGGTTTGTTTTACTTTGATTTTTTCCTCATCTGTGACTGGTAGAGGACCCATTTGTTGCAAGAGGAAGGGAGGAAGGGATCAGAGAGTCAACAATGATCAAGGCCCACCTGGGTTTATGAGGTTCACATCCCATCCCTGTGTCTCATCTTCATCCTTCTCTTTCACACCTGTTAGTGGCCATGGTTGAGCAGTGGCAAGAGCCAGAATCCCTCTTGTCTCTGTCCTATATAAGCTATCCAGACAAGGGATATTAGAATGATGGAACTGGTTTCTAATTCTCCTCTCTTCTTACCTTTATCCTTCCTTTCTTCCATCCTTCATTCCTTCCTCTATCTTTCATTTCTTCATTCTTTACTTTTTTTTTTGTATTTTTTCCTTTGGCTGCTAGAGCTATACATTCAGTTTTGTATGTAGAACTCATTAACTAAAACTTATACCAGGGTGATGGATTGGCCATCAGAAGGTCTGAGTTCTAGTCTTAGATGTGTGTCTAACTCACAGTGTGCACCTGAGCTCCTATAATGCCCATTTTGGACTCTCTGTTTTCTCTCATTTGAAAAATGAGAGAAATTGAAAAAGATTTGAATGGCTGACCCAAAAAATATCCTTCTCACTTGGAATATTATCTAACTTATAGGGTTGTTTGCCTTTCATCCATCAACCTAGACAGTTGCTGGCACTTGGCAATGCCCACTGGGCCCAGGGCTGTGTATATCCATTAATTCATATTCATGTTAGAAAATGTACAAGCTCTGAGGGAGAACCAGCTTCAGCAAGTCTGGCAAATAAACAAACATCCTGTGCCCCTGCTGTATTGCGGGTATCTTTGGAGTGGCCTGGGAGTCACGGATGCCTGTGAGAGCAGAAAAGAGGAGAATAATGTCTTTGTGGTGTTTGCCATCTGCCAGTCTTCCTGGGTCTGCCAGAATTTCCTCAGCATGGCATCTCCAAATTTCTCCCTTCATCCCAGATGACACACAGCTCAGCTCTGGCAGGAAGGTCTGCATTCACAGCCAGCTTTAGAACTTTGGAGATAGTGGAAATGTTTGATATGTATGGATTTTTTAATATTTATTACCTCAAGTTCAGTGACAGAGGAGAGAGAATATGGATAAATGGGTGAGATGATAGATCGTAGAACCAAGACGAGTTTATTCACTCAGTCTTCATTCATTTATTCATGCATACATACATTCACATCAGGTGTGTGTTTGTGTGTGTGCACGTGCACGTGCGTGCGTGCGTGTGTGTGTGTGTGTGTGTGTGTGTAATAGAATAAATGGTTGACTTTGGGGTGTCTTCCCCAATCACTTTACATTTTATTTTTTAAATTTATTTTATATGTATGAGTGCTTTACACATTTAGTTTGTTTACTATGTGTGTCTGTGGAGGTCAGAAGAGGGTAACAGAGGCCCCATGATTGGAATTATGAATTGTTATAAACCACAACAAAGGTGCTGGGAACTGAACCCAGATCCTCTGCAAGAGCAGAAAGTGTTCATAATCACTGAGCCATCTCTCCATCCCCATCTCCACCTTACTATTTCTTTGAAGCAGAGTCTCTCTCAGAACCTGGAAATCATCCATTCCGTTAAGATTGCCGGCTGGTGAACTCCAGGAAACCTGCTGCCTCTGTCTCCCCAGCACTAGGAGTTCAGGCACGCACTCACCATTATACTTGGCTTTTTAGGTGTGTGCTGGGGATTTGAACTCCGGCCTTCACACTTGTGGCAGGAAATATACTGACCCAGCCCCCTTCCCAGCCTCATAAGTCACGATTTAAACATGATGTGGTCTGGATAATGTTAGGAACATCTTCAAACAACTTTCTACATCTAGGAGACCAGAAAAATACTAGTAAAAAGCCTAATAGTGGTCTGAGGAGGTAGCTCAAGGGTAAGTACACTGTCTAGAGTGAGTTGAGGCCCTGGGTTCAATTTCCAGCAGCACAAACAAACCAAATCTTAGGAGTGAATCAGCCATGCAAAGCTTTGCATATCCCTGCCTCATGCTCACCAGGCAGCATGCACTACTCTCTCTATTTCATAACTGGGGTGAAAATTCTAGAATTCCAATACAGCCTGCATGAGCTCTGCCCAGTATATCTAATTTCCATATCTTTGTCTACAAGGTAGAAGTTTGGACTGTGGTTCTTAAGACCCATCCCAAAAGGCCTGAACAGACTAAGCTGGGGCAGGCAGAAGAAGCAGTCAAGTCACAGGCACTGTAATTTCTTTAGGCTATGTGAGAATGGCTGAGCTGTGGTCATAGCCTATCACATAAGATAACATGGGGATGTGCCATATTGATGACCACTGGTGCTGTTCATGTTTGAGAGGCCACAGGGTTATAATTTTTTTCAAGTGATGCAGTCAGTTCTTCGCCTCACATCTCTGGTTCTGTCCTCAACTTCTAACTGAATGTTCATCTCACTCTCACGGATTCCAAAGTCTCCTCTCAGATCATCACTGGGGTGTCCTTGCTTTCCATCTCTAAGCTTCTCTTTTTGCTCCTGGAGACACAGGGGTCCTGGGAGAGAATATGACTCTCTTTGTATCCTCACAGCTAATAAATGGCAAGTCAGTTTGTAATGACATACCGAATATTACTCCAGGGAGCCTCATTCTTTTGGATTGCTTGCTTTTGTAGTTTTTAATGAGTCTGTTAGCAAGTTTGCATTTCCCTTGGATAAGGAACATACTAAATTGATAGTCATAAATACTTTACTTAGAATAATTAAGAATAGTTACAAGCAAAGGGAAGACAAGACTCGGAAGGATTCCTGGGGCTCTAGAGGGGAAGAAGGGAAGAAAGGAGAAAATGCAGACAAGATTGGAAAGCTTCTGTTTGGTAGCTGAGATTTGTTGGTGACCTGAAGCAGTGGCTTTGGTGTGGTGATGATGAGGAAGATGAATCCAGGAAGGGTTAAAAATGAATAAGAATTGTCCTAATTTCATACATAGTACTTTGGTAAAACACCTCACGAAAAGCAACTTAGAGGAGATTTGTTTGGTTTATGATCCAAGGTCACTCTTGGTTATATAGAAAATTCAACGCCAGCTCTATCTACATGAGATCTCAAAACAATAGAAACACCAAAACCAGAAAGCAAACCCAGGTATCTGAAAGGGCAATGCGATTATCAGAGGCATCAAGGTTCAACCGATAGCCCTGACTGAAGGCAAATGCAGGTGATAGAGGTGAGCTAGCTGAGGTTATAGCAGCTATAAAGACAAATGGAGTCAAGTGTGTCAGCATACTAAAGAGCAAGGGAAACAGAGAGTAGTGACCAGGGGGAACATGAAAATGGCTGAAGGTGACAAGACCATGAACTTGGGGCTCAGGCTTTTGACAGACGAAGAAGAGGACAATGGGTGGCTGAGGTTGGTAGCACTCGCTTCACAAAGGATAGAGGTTGTGACACAATGAATGAAGGACTGAGGAGTGAGGAGACCACTTGCCATCCACTCCCCTATGCTCTGTAGGAGGTGGAGGACTAAACAGCCTTGGTGGGAGCAGGAGAGGAGCAGGATTAGGAGGATGATTGTTTCCAGTAACACAAACTGCTGAAGAAAATGGAAGTTTGAAGGAAAAGGAGGCTTTGTAGAAAACAAGGATGGAGTTATCTTTGCACTTTTAAAGATTCATTTATTTATTCAGTGTGTGTGTGTGTGTGTGTGTGTGTGTGTGTGTGTGTGTGTGTGTGAAGGACCACTTGAAGGAGTCAGTTCTTTTCTTCCACCAGTTGGATCCCAGGATTTAAACTTCGGTCACTAGGCTTGGTAGCAAGCACCTTTATCCTCCATATCATCTCACTGCTTCTAGGCTCTACCAGGCACCTTAAAAGAGTTGGGACAGGACTGTTTGATCACAGCTACCCCTCCCCCAATAAACAGATACCCAGAGTTAATCTGGATGATAGCAGGGCTCCCAAACTGGAGTGCATGTGGGAATCTCTTTGGGATCTTGTGAATGTGCAGATTGAATGAGTCCTTTATAGTCAATGTTGGGGGATGGAAAGGTTGAGATCCTGCCTGAGGTTTCTACCTGAAAGGTAATGTCAGTGTTGCTGAGTTGTGGTGCATAGCGTAGGGAGCATGGGTATTGGGGCTTGAACTTCCTGGTATGATTAGGGTCAAGGTTGGGAACAAGGATGCCAGGGGTGTACATGGTCAACAACATTCAACAAGTGAACATTCTGCAGCCCTGTTCATTCCAGGAACAGTTCAAGGTGCCATCATTTTTAAACAATGTTTGTATTCATCTTCGCCCTTCATCTTTGCTTTTAACAAGTGCATTACCCTAGACTCAGGCACACACACACACACACACACACACACACACACACACACACACACTTTCCCAACAAGATTCTTTGCTCCGTGGAGCCAGACGCCATGGGTACTGTGGGAAATTGTTGGATCATGAGTTATAAGGCCTAATTTCAGTTCCCATCTCTGCCATTGAGCAGCCAGGGGAAGCAGCGGAAGAAGCCATTTACCTCTCTGCTCATTTTTTTTTTTTTATATGTGAAGTGGGGATAGTCACATCTGGCTGCCACTGTTAGGAGACTTGAAGGAGATACTCAATAAGAAAAACATCCTGTAACCCAGAAAATGACAGAATAATGAGCTCTGATGATAAGACCAGACGTTCTCTGGACAACTGTAAGAAGGCAAAGTGAGACAAAAGTCATTCTTGCAGGAGGCTCTGGATGAGTTCTTGCCAAAGCTGCTTCCAGACAACACTCTGGTAGCAACTCTTGTTCCTCCACAGCAAAAGGTTTTATTTAATTTTCTTACTTTTTTTTTTTGACAATTTCATACATGAATTCATTTTTTATCTTTACATCACTCAGCCCTCCCTCCCCCTTCCTCACATCTCCTGTTTCCCCCACTCTCTGTCAAATTCATGACCTCTTTTTCTATAATTATTACCACATTATTACCACAACACACAGACACACACGCACAGAAGAGGAGAGACAGAGAGAGAGAGAGAGAGAGAGAGAGAGAGAGAGAGAGAGAGAGACCCTACTGGGTCCATGCTTGTAGGTACATGCCTTTAGGGTGACCACTTGGGACTGGACAAACAATCAAAAGATTCATGCCTGAAGGAAACTGATTCTCCATGTCTTACCACCCACTGGTTGCCTGTAACTCTTTATGTAGGGGTAGATCCCTGTGCAATGTTTTTTATCCACTTTGAAATGTCAATTCATGTCATCATTATGCAGGTCTTGTTTAGGCAGCCACATCGCTGAGATTTCATGGGTGCAGCTTCCCTGTCACACCTAGTTGACACTATCTCCCAGCAGATGGCCGGGCCCTCTGGCTCCTGCACATCTACCTTTTGCAATCTACACCCTGAGCCTTTGGTGTAGATTTTGTGTTGTAGATGTATTGATTAGGGCTGGGCACCCACAGTCACTTATCCCCTGCATTTAGACCAATCCTTGCAACAGATTTTAAAGTGACCTGGCTCTCATTTGTTGTAATTTGTCCTCTCTTAAGATGACATCTTTCACATTGGCAGAGGATTGGTGGTAGGTTTGTGAAGTAATACTTTACTAAGGGAGGAATGTTAGGCATGGAGAGCTGTAGTTAACCTCATCCCAGTTCCATTTAAGAGCCAAGTTGGATGTGCCAACATGTTGTGGAGACTCAGGTCAAACTCTCCCAAACCTCTGAGATGCTTTCCATATATGGAAATGCATTTATGAGCAAGGCCTGTTCTCTGGCAGTAAAACCACTTTGCTTTGCTTTTTCTTGGAGAACTAACACTTAGGGGTGATTTACCCAAACCTTGGGAACAGAGGCTTAAAAGCACAGTGAAAGCTCTAGGTTTACCCCTTACTACTTGGGATCAATTGATCATGTTATTTAATCTCTCAAATTCTCAGGTTTCTCATCTCTGTAAAGTTGGGTAATTATCATGATCTTCCTCCAAGGAGTGTGGAGAGATGGACATAACCAAAGCAAGCAGAGTAGAGATAACACACAGTGAGAGCTTTATTTTAACTCTATGCTTACAGTTGTTGCTCCTGCTGCTTCAGAGAATGGGCTTGTGTCAAGGATTCAAGAGTACGACTCTGCAGCCAAGAGCTGAAACACACACTTGCATGCAGTGAAGCACACACACACACACACACACACACACACACACACACACACGGGCAGGCAATTGTTCAGAGGTCTCACAGATGAGCCAGCCAGCTTTTCTGAGTTCTAACTCAAAAGTGTAACTTCTTCATTTACCTTTTTAAAAACATTTCTTATTTGGACAGGGATATAAATTCTAACCATGCTCCTGGATGCTCTCTCTGTTTGCTCTGAGGATCCGTCCCTCCTTCCACCCTCCTTCAGCTGCTTACAGACCTCCATGGCTGACCTTAATTCAAAAGGCATCATCTTCTCTCCTTTTCTCCCTCTTCCCAATGCCTATTTGGGGTTACAACTTGTCAGTGCTGGGATTTTTCTCTCAAACGATAATGAATGCTCCTTGAATTCCCCCTAGCTCTCAAAAGGGCAGCGACAGGGCTGGGATGTAAGTTAGTTGGTAGAGTGCTTGCTTATCATGCACAAAACACTGAGTTCCATCTCTAGCACCACATAAACCTGCCATGGTGACCCATGCCAGCATCCACTCTACAGAGGGAGGTGGAAGGAGTTCAAAGTCAGCCTTACATACATACATACCAAGTTTCAAGGCAATTCTAGGATATATGAGACCCCATCTCTATAAGAAGAGGGGGTGAAACTGAATTTTTAGAACATTTTTAAATGCTTTATGAAGTCAAGTATGGGTAGAAAATATGCTCCTCAGGGCAACATGAATCAGAACCACAGTGAGATTCCAATTCTTGTCCTTCAAAAACAACAGCCAACTTTCTCCCTGAACCAAGCCTTTGTGAGGCTGAGCAGACAACATGAACTCTCAGATACAGCTGGTGGGCTTGAAAAGTCAAAAACAACTAATGAAATGCTTGTCAGTATCTTAAGAAGCTGTAAACCTTGGCACAACCATGCTGCTCCTGGGCTTTCGCACACATCCACCTCTCTCTTTGTAACTCTCCAGGGCTGGAAACAATCCAAATTTCCATGGTTGTTTAATGGATAAAGAAGTGGAGGTGTGTCCATAGAGTTACATTATGGCTCTGCAACAAAATGAAATCAATTACAGATACACCCTAAAGAGGATATGTCTCAGAATAACAGTGCCAAGTGAAGAAAGTCAAAGACTAAGTACCTGCCTGATTATGTATATGTGTGTGTATATACGATGTATATGCCTATGCACATGTATATGTACATACACACATACATAGATACATATATATGCATATACTTATATGTGTATAGATAGATATACACACATACATACACACACACAAACACACACCACATACATATGCTGTGGGGAACCGTGGAGAAGGCCTTTGACTAGCAAGCCACTGCCGTCTTATCTCCTGCTAGAAGACTTCTCTACGCAGAGGCCTCCAATTCAAGCCAGCCTCCCCCTCATTCCTCTCAGCTGTGGGCCAGCCCGTATGCCCCCAGTCTCTATTCTTCCGTGGCTCCCAGCTGTGCCTGGGAGCTAAAGGACAGGCCACCAGCCTCCTGGGTCAGCCTCCTTGGCCCGGAGACCACCACTCAGGAGCCCTGCCCCTGCGGGACTTCAGACTGAGATCTCTCCAAGGCCGGGTGGAGCCCTGCAGGGTCTGCCTGGCACCGCATGGAGTGAACTCAGTCAAATTCCAGCACTGCAGCTCCCCAGATACCCGGTCCAGCCAACTGGGGCGGCAGACATAAGGGGACCACAACAGCCCAACAGGACCCACACCCACCCACGCGTGAGCTAAGAGCGGAGACCAGCAAGTATATATATTCTAGGAGATGCAATAGATAGTGACAGCCAGCTGAGTGCTCTGGGATGGGGTGAGAAGGGAGAATCAGGAATAAGGAGGATAATGTGCAGCCAGGGGAAGGATATGCTCATTGTGTTGATTATGTCTGACAGGGTGTTGGTTTCACAGCTGTATGTCCTGGCCAGCAGGGCATTAAACAGGGGTCCGGGGAGGTTACCTGAAAGAGAAGATGGGGGACAGGCGAAGGCAAAGAAACACAGCTTGTCTGTAGGCTGATCAAACCGCAAATTTTACTTTTTCACACAGGGGTTATATACACAAAAAGGCAGGATGTGGGGGAAGGGGATGACGCAGGAGCGTAAGTGTTTAGGGGGAATACAGATATCTTCCAGAACAGAGTATCAGCTGGGTGAAGCTTCAGGGGACAGGTCATTCTGACTCCTCCTATGATTCACTTGTCCCTATCTAAGTTGGTGTTATCCATCAAGGTTACTTATCTACAAGGTTTATGACAGACCTGGCAGCTTTCCACCAAACCTGCTTGTTTACAATAGCTTCTAGCCATTTGTTTCAAGGTTTTTTCACAGAGACCAGAGACTTCGTGTTAGCAGGCTGACTTTAAGCCTATGGATGATTCCAGGCCTTCAGAGTACAAGCAGCGATGCCCCTGACAGTGGTACACAGATGTTACAATGTATCCAAGACCTTTGGAGCTCATTGGACCTCAATAATTCCCCAAGGAAGCTATCAAGGGATATGGAAAAGGAACACTGGATGCTGCTCATCTCCCCTTGACTTCGCTATGCTTATAGACCTGGAAAGTCCTCAATGATCTTATCCCCTTTTATTTATTAACATTGTCACTATGCTTCCTAGGTCCTGAAGCCTAGTTTCTCTGTTCCCTCTCTTATAAGACTGGATGCGTCTCTTCTTCCTGCCTCTTTGTGTTGTTTTTTTTTTTTCTCTGTAGAAAATGTACCTCCTTTAAATTCTAAAATTATCTTACATTTACATCCTAGAATATTCATCACAAACACTTTTAAAAATACTTTAAAATGTATTTTCTATAAATAATGTGTGTTCATGAATGTGTGTATGTTCACCACATATATGCAAGTACCTGTAGTGCTCATAAGAGGATTTTGAATACTATGGAACTGGATTTACAGATACTTATGAGCTGCCACAAGGGTTCTGGGAACAGAACCTGGTCCTCTGCAAGAACATTCAGTGCTCTTATCCTCTAAGCCATCTCTCTAGCCCTCAACACTTCTTTATTTGTGTGTTAGCCATATATATATATATATATATATATATATATATATGAGAGAGAGAGAGAGAGAGAGGATATATATATATATATATATATATATATATATATATATATATATATATATATATATATATATATGGTTTGTTCTTGTTCTTGGGCTGGAATTTGAAAATTCACTTATGGCTGAGCTGGCCAGACCCTGCTTTCCTGAGGCCATGCAATCTGTTGAGGGACACAGATGGCTCAATGACTATGGGCTTACATATTTGTTTAGATATTTTTAGTCACTTTTGCTGTTTATATCTCCATTAGTGGGCAGCAGGACTTGTTTCTTCCTAACATATTTAATGAGGAGATGATTTTTGTCCTGCTTTCTGGTTAATGAGCACCTGCTAGACGTAGGTAAATGCTCTTGCATATCTGTGGAAATTGTGACACAATGGAGACAGAGCAGATGGATGCTTATGTGGGGTGACAATAGTTAACAGTGGCAAGCTGGAAGTCGGTGACTGCATAGTGAGGACTCACAGTGGCCTTGACCATGCCTGTGAGGACCTGTGGTTCATACCTACTTCCAGACTTTTGTTCTCCACTCTCCAGATGCCATGTGAGAATCTTACTAGTCGTTTTTCTTTTCCAGTTAATTTAGTGAAGTGGCTTCCCATGATTGCACTGATATCACCACCTACCTCTGCTGTGTAGGAAGGAATATCGCTGTTCCCACTGTCCCCGAGGTGTACAAATGAACAGTACTGGTCAAGGCAAAAGAACTCCAGGCCTCTGTAGGAAACCATCCAGTTTCTCTCTAACCTTCTCACCATTTTCTATCTTGTCACTCACTGTAACTAGGAGGATGATGTTTAAATGTTTCAAAGACTGGCAACTAGATTTATGTTCTTTTCACAGACCTTTCAATAAGATGGCGAGAATGTGCATCCTTGGGAGGGAACTACTCATCCTCAGGCCCATCTTCTCCCATGTTCATCCTGGAGTAAACATACTCTAGGGATTGGCCAATATTAAAATATTTTTCTTTACAAGCTGGGATAAAAACATGGTAGTGTCTAACTGTAAGTCCTCCCTCCTCCTCCTCATCTTCATCTTCCTCCTTTTTCTCCTCTTCCTCTTCATCCCCTGACCAAATCATCAGGGCAATAAAAACAATAGATGCAGTAAACATCGACTTGTTAGAACCGCAGAGTTGTGCCAAAGATTCTCTTTCTCATTGGCTTTTCATTATGTTATCCTAAATATATGTGTATGTATGTATGTATATATGTATATATAATCATATATTGAGTGTCTATGAATATAGGCATGACTGCAATATGAGACACAGAAAAAATAAGATTGTTTAAACCTCTCCATGGTCCAGCTAGAAAACAGAACATTTAGGAAAAAGCTGAGGAGGCTTTGCCTCTAACTTTGGCTTTGAGCATTGAGGCAATGTTGTCTAAAGGGAATATAATGGTAGAAAAGTTATGATGTGTGGGAAGCCATGGCAAGGCCTTACTCTTGGCAAGCACTCACCCTTGGATTTTCTATCTACTATTCTTCTTTCTGATTACCTTCCATGATTTACTTGTCAGTTCTCAGAACTTCAAACAAGGCCTCATAGCAACACACCTTAGTAACCCTTCCTTATGATTTCTAGCTTTAGCCAACATCCTGCTAGATAGATGTTTTTAGAACCCCTGGTAACAGAAAGGTTTTGTGAGAATAAGTTAGACCCTGCAGCTGCAGCTAGCTTCCTCCACCTGCAAAGCCCTCTTTCCTTTCCTACCCCTCCCCATATCCTGTTTTTAGAGTATATAGCCTGTGTGAACAATAAAAATTTTGCCATCTTGATCAGACTTCTTGCCTTGCTGTGCCTCCTTATTTTCTCTCACATCTCAGTCCTCTCCACAGGGTCTAAGGGTCCCACTTCATTGTCCAGCTAGCCTGGACAATGATGGAGTTGGCTACATTACCTTGATCTCAGCTTTGGAGAAATCAAGGAAGGATTAAAAAATAAACACACACACACACACACACACACACACACACACACACACACACACAGAGAGAGAGAGAGAGAGAGAGAGAGAGAGAGAGAGAGAGAGACATACACACAGAGAGACACACACAGACAGACACACAGAAACATACACACATACACTCCTGGTAGGAGTTGTGAGCCTACAAATGGTGCAAAATTCAAGATCCTTAAGTCTCTTGCATTTAGGATTGACCATAGACCCTTCTTGTCCATAATCTTCTCTCTTCATTGGAGACCTTATTCTTTTAGATGTTTGCGAGTTCATTCTTAATCCACAGCTACTTTGACAGAGTAGCATCGAGACCAGGTACCTGATTTCTAAGTTTAGAGTTTCTGGGCTTCAATCTCACTTCCATAGTTGATGATCTGTTTCAAGTCTCTTAATTTTTTCCTGGGCTTAATGGTACTCATCTTAGAGAGTGGCCAGTGAGGTCACATAGACCTCAGACCATCAAAATATGGCTTATGGCTGTTAGCATGACTTTTGTTAGTGCCTTAGTAATTGAATAAACCCTAAAGCCACATGCAGTCATCCAGTACTTACTGGGATGAAGCTTTGATCTAGAGACATGGAGTAACTAGACCACAAGAAGCCATGCTCTAGAGAAGTTTATGTTGTTCCACACCAGAGATAGAAACTCACATGACCACAGTATACAAGAAGTCAGAGCTTCAGAACAGAAGGTAAGCTGGAATTTATGTAATCAAAATTCAACCAAGGCACAGGGCCCAGCCACCTTTGGAAGTGCTTTGTCTGAGAATAAATTATAAGCCTCAGTTGCTGGGTCATGAGTGTGAAGACAAGGAAGCTAGACTCAAGAACTTCTGCATGGATGCTAAAAATAGCAGTTTAACCTAGTAATCAGAACAGTCTCCCACTGAGAAGAACCATATGTCATTTTGAGTAAAAGCACATAGTGTAAGAGTCACCTGGGTCTGATGAAGAGGCTAAAAAAGGTTTGAGCACTCAGGAGACCATACACCAAAACCCTTAGAAAGGACAACTTGTAAGTTAAAATTCATGGTCTGATGGAAATTGGATAGATACATATGACTCAAACCATGTTACCCATTATCTAGAAATGTATTAAAAAAAATAAGCAAATGAAATAAAAGTAAGAGCTGAGGAGATGACCTCATAGGTAAAAGTATAGCTCAGTGCCTAGAAGCCTGCTTCTCGATACTTCGTCTACACTGAATGATGATATTGAAATAGTAGCAACTATCAGAGCTAGGGAAATGTTAAATCCAGCTTCACAGCTAAGGATGTAGATTAGTGACAAATGTGCCTGTGGAGCATACACCAAAAGCTCTGAGACTGACTCCCAGCACTGCATAAAACCACCACGTGTACTGGTACACTCCTGTTATCCTGGTCTTCAGAAGGTGACGGTAGGTAGGAGGGGTTCAAAGGTCATCGTTGTTACACGGTTTTCCCAGTCATTTGTGTCAGGAGATGAGGAAGCAGAAAGGCATGGAGAAGAAGTTTGACTGGTGTGGGAGGCAGGGACAAAGTAAAAAGAATAAGGCTGGAAAGGCACAGCTGGGCCTTTGGAGAGCTGACACTGCAGACTCGTGCTCCCTTCCTTGTGTGACATGATGTTCACATGTTCAAGCTGGGAGACATTATGCTCCTGCTTCCAATTAGAGACATGGGAGCTTGGGGCCGGAAAGGGCTGCAGAGGGCAGCCAAGGTCCTCATCTCATATTGTCCTCTGTAAAGCAGTAGGAACTCCTTTCTTCCCTCCCGCTGGTATGTAATGTCCTAACATGAAATCTCTGCTCCAACCCTAGAGGGTCTCTTGCAGCAGGGTCAGCTCCGTGCTTGCCATCCCCACCCTTACTTCAAGCTCATGATTTTATTTCTTCAACCTTTATCTCTTATAGCAGCAAATGATGTAGAAGAGAGTTTTGTTTGTTTGTTTTTGCCTGATTATCTGTAGGATGCATTTCCGAGGATAAGCTAACAGCTCACATACTCACAGGCTTGGTGGTCTTCATGTATACACAGCAAGGCAGCTGAGGTTGAGTGGCTCCAGTAATGATTATACAGTCGGCTAATAAAGATGTCATTAGAGTAGATTTGGAACTGGGCTCATTCATTTATTCACTCCTTCATCTTCCAGCTCCTAACTCTCTTTATAATCCTACTTACTAGTCATAGTACTTGGGACAACAAAATCGTTTTCCCTGTTACAACAAACAAACAAACAAACAAACAAAAAACACCACCATCAACAACAACAAAGATATGAGGTCAGAGTGCTTTGTTATCTGCAAACCACTTAATGAATATGCGATTTTGAGCTAAGCAGGTAAACTCTGGGAGAAATATAAATTCCTGTTTTAAAAAGAGAATTAGGCTGATCTTGGTGGTGCAGGCTTGTAATCCTAGCTACTTGGGAAGCCAAGGCAAGAGAGCATAAGTTCAAGGCCTGCTTGTGCTACAGAGAGAGTTTAAGTCCAGCTTCATCAACCTAAAAGATCCTGACTCAAAATACATATATTTTTACGAGCTGGAAGTGTAGCTCAAGCACAGGGACCTAGGTTCGTTCTATAACACTGCAAAATTCTAAACTGAGAAGAAAAGATGAACTGACAGGCAGTCATGGTAATAATGCCACCCCACTGCCACCAGTAGTGCCTAACCATGATGTGACACTTTTTGTGAACCACAAACTGCCCTGAGGACCTTATCAGTGTTCTCACATTCCATCTTGTCTGTGAGGAAGCATTGCTGCTGTACTTACTTCACTAAGGAGAAAAGGGAGGGATGTAAGAGCTAATGAGCAAGCCCCAAGTCTCATAGCCGGCAGGGACACTCCATGCTCTCAGCTGCAGGCAGAGCACTTAATCACGGACAGAGTAAAGGCATCTACATCCTGCTTAATACAGGCTTGTGACTCCTGTGAGCTGGCTTGCCCCTTATAGCCTAACATCTTGTCTGGCAGTGGGAGTGAAGTGATGCTCACCCATGCTTCTGATCCGATAGGCTCTAACCCTGGTTCTTATTGCCTGCTTTCAGCTGTCAGATGAGTTTGGAAGAATGCCTGGGTAAAGGATGGTAGTGGCATGAAATCCTAGGTGTAGATGTAAGTTTCTGTCTTGAAAAATGTCTGTGCAAGCAGACTTGGCTTCTGGTCTTTCACAAAAGTGTCTTGGCCGTGGAAACAGTAGAGTTTCTTCATTCAGGTCTTGTCTTCCTTTTCTGAGTTCTTGCTTCATGCTGGGGGCTCAGAGTCAGAAGCTACTCTTGAAAACACAGTCTGCCCAGCCTGTGGCTGTCCCCTCACCACTCTACACCTCTATCATTCTCTCAGAGCAGTGCAGATGCTCCCTGTGTTCAAAGCTGGCTTGCTGGTTTTCCTTGTAGGGTTCATGAAGCCTTGCCCAGCATCTCTGTGTCACCTCATCCCTTTGCAGCCTTGGTTCCTTAAATTTCTTTTGTGATTCAGCCTTTCCACCAAGTCATATCCCTTACGAATTCATTCATGCATTCATTCATTCACTCACCTTTTTTTTTTTTTTTTTTTTTTTGGTTCCATCAATAATTAAGAACATTCCTATAACATGCTTGGCATCTGAGATAGACAAAAAGACGAGAAAGCATATATGGACCCTTGCTTTTGGGTCACTTACTGTTTATTTTTATTCTGTTGCTGTGACAAACACCAAATGCAACTTATGGGAAGAAAGGGTTTACTTGGATTATACTTCTAGATCACAGTCCAACACCAAGGGAAGTCAGGGCAGGAACTCAAATGAAGAAACCATGGAAGATGCTGCTCGCTGGTCGCTCTCTGGCTTGTTAGTCTATGCTCAATTAACTTTATTACACAGCCAAGTACTACCTGCTTATGGATGGTACTGCTTGCAGTGGAATGGGCCTTCCTGTATTAATTAATAATGAAGACAGCTCACCATAGTCATGCTCACATACAAGCCAGTCTCTGACTTGAGTAATTCCTCAATTGGAGTTCTGCTTTCAGATGACTCTAGGCTACATTGAGTTGACAGTTAACTAGGACATTTGGGGACTTGCATTGTAGATTTAAAGGAAAGAAGTGTGTGTGTGTGTGTGAGAGAGAGAGAGAGAGAGAGAGAGAGAGAGAGAGAGAGAGAGACAGAGACAGAGACAGAGACAGAGACAGAGACAGACAGAGAGACAGAAAAAGACAGAAAGAGACAGAGACAGAAACACACAGAGAGAAACAGAGAGTATATGTGTGTGTATGAGGGAGGAAGACAGAGAGAGAGAGAGAGAGAGAGAGAGAGAGAGAGAGAGAGAGAGAGAGAGATTATGATCAATTTTCATTTTGAAAAAATCAATCAGGTTGCTTGTGGCAGAAGGATTCTAGCTGACAAGAGTGCATGCTTTTACTGTGATGAGCCAGAGAGGTCAGGTGGGTTTTGTGGCTTTATTTTTGGTTTGTACCAGGGTTGAATGTAAGGCCTTGCAAATAGCAGGGAGACATTATATACTCCGAGCTGTATCTCTAGCACTGATTTCCCCTTTGCTTTTGAGGAAGGGTTGCCAACTGTAGCCTTAAAATCTGTCTTTAACCCGGACAGTCCTTGTGTATCAGGCTCCCAAGGAGCTGAGATGACAGGCCTATGCCATCGGTCCGGCAATATACTCTTGCTTTCTCTCATAAACCCAGCCCAATTCAGAGCCTTTACATATACCCAGTGCTAACTGCAGCACCAGTCTTCAGAAACCATCCCTGAGGGGCCTCTTGAGGCAATCTTGTCACATCCCTTTCTATGCAGAGTGTAAGGAAGCTGAACAATTTCTTCAATATCACACACTAAATCTTTGATAGATAGAAGACTCAGTATCAGAATCCAGATTCCAACTCCAGTTTGTGAATTGCTGGTTCAATGACGTATTGGAGACCTTTCTTTTCTTGTTTGTATCTGTAATCTCACAGTGAAACAGGGGAGAGCCAGTGATGAAGAAGACTGCAGAAGGGAGAGAGATAGCATCAATACCCAGAGAAATGTCTTCACATTTTTACATTTGGGAGTAGGGGGAACTCATTATCTCTTGAGTGGCCTGGTCAGAGTTGGGTATCAGAGGCTCTGAGACTCTTTGGACAGTTTGGGGTTGAACCACTGGGTATTGTGATAATAAGGAAAACATCTTTTCTGTTTCTTATAAATGTTTTGTCTTCATTCTTATTTCAGATCTGCATATATTAGCACTCGTGCACATGCACACACAGACACAGACATGCACACACACACACACATACACACACACACACACACAAAGAGAGAGAGAGAGAGAGAGAGAGAGAGAGAGAGAGAGAGAGAGAGAGAGAGGAGGGTTTTATTGACTTCAGGTATGCTGTCCTCTGTGATAATGCTTTCCTAATCCATCATTCACCAGACATTGCAAATGGCTTTGGAGATCAAGGACTTGGTTTTCAGCCCTGGCTCTCTATGACATCTGAGATATTGAATAGGCACTGAGTCTCTAAAGACTAGTTGCCCATCTCTAGCTCTCTGGGTGACCTGGGAAGTGATAAGTAACTGAAACAGCCATTACTGGACAAGCATATATATATTTTGGCTTCATTTTGTTTCTGTAATAAAAATAATCTGCTAACAAGCAACGTGGGGAGGAAGGGCTGCGCTGATCACCTAGTTCCAGTCCATCACTGAGGGGAAGTTAAGGCAAAAACCCAAGCACCAAGGCACATCAGATCCATAGCCAAGAGCAAAGAGAATAAACACTCTTTTGCTTACTCTCACCGGCAGGCTCTACTCCTGTACAGTCCAGAGCCACAGATCAGGCACTGGTGCTGCTGAGTCTTTCCAGGCAATCAGTTCTCCACAGATATGCCCACAGGCCAACCTGCTCTAGAAATTTACTCAACTGAAACTCTCTTCTCACATGATTCTCAGCTGTGTTACCAACAAGCACAGCACACCATTGGGCTTTGCACGGGATTCTCTTACAGTAAATGATGAAGATGCTGTTTCCTGGGTCTCCTCAAAGCCTTCAGAACCTAAACCTCTGACAGCAGACCCTCATGGCTTCCACTTTTCTAAATGATCCTCATATGAATTCAAGAACAACTCAATAATTCAGATGCCATTATATAGATGCAGTTTTCAGAAAATGTATTGCCCCTCTCTAACTATCCTGGACTTTATTGTTCTGCATTAAAAAAAAACAAAAAAAAAAAAAACTCTTTTATAAAATTACCCCTGCAGGAGCCTTTGACCATAGTGAACTAGTCAAAGAACACATGGATGAAGGCAAGCAGCCACCTGGCTGGAAAATCTGCCCTTCATTTTAGACCTGACTCACCAACCTTTTAAGGAAGCCCTGCAATGCTGTTGAGTGTGTGTAATGACCGGATGGGGATTCAGGCAGGAAGCTTGTCATACCTTGATGAACAATGAAAAAAGAAAAAGCTCTCTGTGGGTCACAGACAGGAAGATGAAGTTAGCCCAATGTTTGGAATAATGCAAGTCCAGTACATTGATGATTGAAGTGTTCAGTTTGCACAGATGGAGCAGTGAGCCTGTGCCTTTGTCACCCTTTTGAGTAGAGTTCTGTAATCATTCCTGATTTTCTACATGGGTGCCCTCCCATGTATCTTTGTGCTTCAGAGATGTGGCAGGGAGCTTGGGGCAAATAATTTTTTTAATGTTAGCGGAGGGATAGGGAGGCATTGGCTCAGGTGAGGTGAGACCTGCTTGATGTCATGGCTGAAAGTACATAGGTCATGAACACTGTGCTCTGGCCCAACCCTGATATACCTTCTTATTTTTTAAACTTATTTTTAATTATGTGTGTATAGGGTATGTGTAGTGCCCATTGAGGCCAGAAGAAGGTACTGGATTCTTCCTGAAGCTGAAATTACAGGCAGTTGTGACCTATCATGTGGATCCTGGGCACCAAACTCAGGTTCTCTGTGATAGCATCCTATGCTCTTAACTGCTGAGGTATCTCTCCAGTGACCGTCTCACCCCACCCCATGTTTCCTTAGAGAACAGTTCCTTCCAGAATTTGTCTGAGTTTTGTGCTGTATCCTTTGAGTAGACAGGCTATGAAGGCCCAGAGTGTTTTGCCTGGAGAGTCTGACTGTGGCTGCCTCTTTGAGGCCTACTTTAACATTCTGTACTGTTTTGTTTTTCCAATTTTCACAAAACAAATTAGGTTTCTCTTTGAATGGGTGCAGAATTGAAGCAGGAGGCCTATAAAATAGCTTGGAGTTATGGCCCATCTCAGAGGCGATTTTTTTTTCTAGCTCACCTAGGCTGAAATTACTGCAGTCTGCTCTCTGCAGCTCTTTGGAACTTATTCTCCATTTAGATTGTGTCCTTGTAAAAATAGGATACAGAATGACACTGCAGTTTCTGAAGAACAGTCTGGAAGCCTACGCTGTGCCTTGCTTATGCACAAATTCAAATAGGTTTGTTACAAAGCTACTTCCGTGAAGATGTAGGTTTTCCAACCTCTGAGATCTGCCATTAGCTCGGCACAGCATATCCCACCCGAGGGGTCCCAGGAGACCTCCTTGATGCTTTTAAAGAATACTTTCAGGGGTTTTAAAGTGAAATATAAAAGGAAAGTGGTTATGCTGAGTCCTGGATTTTAGCTCAGACTCTGTTTACTTCATCAGGACTACATTAAATCTCTCTGGCCTCAGACTTTCTCAGGGTGGGAGGGGCGACCTCCAGTAGTATTTTGGAAACAATGTTGTTTAGAATATATTGTGAAATACCTAAAAGTAACTGTACCCACAGGCAGCAGTGGTAGCATTTTTAATATGCTGGCCATCTGCTTGCCTGATTTTGGGATCAAAGTATTCTAGGAATTCTGTAGGTATGGTCCTGAATCCAGAGGAGGATGTATTGAGAAGCGTGTTGCTTGGTAGCAGATCAAGGGACCAGGAGTGGAAGAGGCACTGTGAGACTGCATAGAAACACTGTGCCTCTGACTTTGGGGGATTCCTTGGACATGCTGCTCTCTGGGCTCTCTAGTCTCCACCCCATGCCTTACATTTTCTGTGCCCCACCTAAAGGACACACACATACACACTCACACCACTCACACACATACACCACTTACACACATACACCACTCTCACACAAACATACACACCCACCACACACTCGCATACACACCACACACCACTCACACACACATACACCACAATATGCACACACATATACACACACCTCCCACACATATATCCTTACTACAACACACACACACACACACACACATACACACCCATCACACACTCGCATACACACCACACACCACTCACACACACATACACCACAATATGCACACACATATACACACACCTCCCACACATATATCCTTACTACAACACACACACTCACACCACTCACACACATACACCACTCACACACAAACATACACACCCACCACACACTCACATACACACCACACACCACTCATACACACATACACCACAATATGCACACACATACACACACACCTCCCACACATATATCCTTACTACACACACACACATACACACACCACTCACACTTACCACTCATATCACATCAGTCATATACATACACACACCACAAACTCACATATACAATACACATATACAGGCACACATTCAAGCACACCACACACTCACACAGCACGCTCACACACATATACCACACATAGTCACACACACCACGTACAGTCATGCACACATGTATAAAATCATACATGTGCACAAATACATATATACACATCTATGTATACTAACATGTATAAATATTCACACAGCACAGGCAGTTGCAACAGAGATCTGATGTCTTAACTGTTCTTTGCTACTTGATAGCACTTGGTGGACTCTTAAAACATCCTAAAAGAACAGTCCTGTTCAAACATGGCCACATGGGACCTTGTGACCTGGGTTGAGTTATCCATCCTAGGCCCCACTTTCTTTTCTTATCCTAGAACCTCTCATCCTCTCCCTTAAGTTGAAGTTCTTCTTCTCTCTCCCTTTCATGGTGCAGTTCCTGCCCCAGCTCACATGAAGCTCATACGAAGAGGAGATTCTAGCTCTCCCATCCTTTGTAAGTACCAGCCATAAGGGCGCTCCACTCGGCAGGTCATCACCAAACACCAGGTAGGCTAATCAGTAAGTTATCTACAAGCTATGCTGCGGGAAACAAACAATATGCTCCACAGATAAGCAGGTAGAGACAACAAATAGCTGTTATAAATGGTCGGAAAATAGATCGACAGTGATTTTAGTTTAGAGTCCATTTCTAAAGAAAGGTAATAGAAAAGGGAATAAACAGAAAGGTTCACCACGGAACAAATGGCTGCTTTTATTTAAACCCCAGCTACTAATAAAGCTGGTGATCTGAAAAAAGGAGAAAACCAACTTCACAGAAAGAAATCGAGGAGACTCTGACACCAGAGCTTTTCAGTCAGGAGACTCGCCTCTTAAAGATCAGGGCAGAGTTACTCAGCCCCAAGCTGGGATGCTCAGAGAATTAGAATCATACACACAGACTCCTGTTAGAAAGTTAGAATCATGCCGGGCGGTGGTGGTGCATGCCTTTGATCCCAGCACTTGGGAGGCAGAGGCAGAGGCAGGTGGATTTCTGAGTTCGAGGCTAGCCTGGTCTACAGAGTGAGTTCCAGGACAGCCAAGGCTATACAGAGAAACCCTGTCTCGAAAAACCAAAAAAAAAAAAAAAAAAAAAAAAAAAAAAAAAAAAAGTTAGAATCAAGAAAGTTTAAAAAAAAAAAAGAAAAAGAAAGAAAGAAAAAAAAACTTGAAGCAGAAATGAGTTAGAAATCAGATTTTTTTTTTCTCTCAAACTCATTTTCTGATATTACCAAGAATCGCTGCGCTGACTCAGCTGGGGCTCTGGGGAGCCATTCTCCAAGTCTATGAGGACCAAATGTCCCATCCATCCAGTGAGTTTGCGTGGGCTTCCTAATCAGCCTGCTTTACTTTTTGGTTTCCTTAGTTTTTAGGCTCTGTTTCTCAATCTAGACTAGGAAGGTGGTGATGGCCTGGGGGTGGGGTGCGGTGGAGGGGGGTGCTGGCACTATTCCAGGAGATGAGCAAAGTGCCCTGTTTGCAAACGGAATGTAAAGCACCATGTCGCTATCACAGTTGTGAGTCTCCCTCTTAAGTGTAGACTACACAGATATATTCTGCCTTACAAATATAGTCAAGCACAGGAGAAGGGTGGCTTAAAGGATGGCCTCATGAGGCATGAACAGGGGGAGAGAAAACCTTGAGTTTAGTAGATTTTAATTCCGTTTTAATGAATGTGAAGCTGACTGGTTTTTATGTAGAGGCTGGCCCACTAGGGTAGGTCATGAAGAAGGGCTGGGGAATGTGGCTCAGTTGATAGAGTGTACACGTCTAACACAAGTGATGACCTGGGTTCAGTTCCCAGTACCACGTAAACCAAACATGGCATTGCATGCCTATGATTCCAGCCACGAGGAGACACAGACAGGAGGATCCGAAGTTTAAGACCATACTTGGATACAGGGTAAATTTGAGGCCAGCCTTGGCTACATAAGGTCCTGTTTAAAGAAGGGGGCACAGGGTGCAAACAAACAGAGAAACTTGTACAAGGTCACATAGATCCCTTCAACATTCTTAAATTCTGTTTTCTCATTTTAAAAAATCATATTTCATATCAAATCCTTTTTTTGACATTTTTCTGCATAAGTACAATGCCTCGTGACTGTGTTTACTCACTTGTCCTCTCTTCACCACCCCCACTGACCCTCCTTGTTCCCAGTTAGCTCCCCTCCCATCTTTCCATTTTTTTTTCCCATTTAATCAAGGTGGCTTGTGTTATATGGATTGGAGCACTGGATAACTAACCAATGGCCACACAACAGAAGAAAATGACTTCCAGTCTCCTAGCAACCACAAACCGTCAATAGCTCTTCCCCCATCCATGATGAGTTGTGAACTGAGTCTGTTCAGTCTTGTGCAGGTATCCACAGTGTAACAGTCTTAAATTTGTAAAAAAGAGGTTGGGGATGGAGAAGACAATACCCAAACTAGAAAAATACAGGACTATCAAGAAAGAAACAGGGGGCTGTGACAGATACATGCCAGGCCACATGGCTGTGTTAGGTGGGAGAACCTGGTCTTCAGATCGGTAATGGGGACACTGGTGACTTTATAACAGGTTCAATCTGCTATTATTTGCAATTAGCTTATACTCACTTGGCAGTCTTGGTTGGTGACACCCAGCAAGGACACCAAAGCTGACCCTGTGCAGTGAGAGGCAGGAGCTATCTGTGGTGCCGACTCTGGCTTGAGGATGCTGTGTCAGCTCACCAAAGCTGTAAGGGCGAAGGTCCAGGACACACCTCACTTGGCTTTCCTGCCTTTCCACGGTTTCCTAAGGATGGCTCAATAGTGTGAAGCTCCCTCTCTGCCATCACGGCATCTCTTCCTGTAGGTGATTTTCTAATGTGAGGGTCTAAGCACACTGTCACATGTCTGGTAAACATGTTTACCGAACAAAAGAAAGGGAGCCTAAGCAACAAGGAGACAGTGTTTCCCCAGCAGGTCCCATCTAATAAGAACAGTGACTGCTTGGGGCCACTGGCCTATCACACTGCAGCAGCAATGGAACAATTAGCTTCCTTTCTCATGATGTTAACCTAGGGGTAAACTGATGTACTGACCAAACACACTAAATTCCATTAAGTGTACTGTTCAACTTGAATGCCTTAGCTACGGTCTGCACAGAGATTAGCAGCTCTTTGGGTTATACTGCAGCCCCATTGCAGTGAGAAACCTTAGCCATCAGATGCAGGAAAACCTTCTGCAGGAAGAGCCAGCTCGGCATGTGAGGGAGGTTTCCAGGAAAAGAACTCCTTTTTGTTTTTTCAGCAGGAGAAATGTTTTCATGAAATATATATTCTGATCACACTTTTCCCCTGTCAGAGCTCCCCTTTGATCTTCCCCATCCCCTTACCCACACAACTCCGCACTGCTTCTTTCTCAAGGGAGATAACACTTAGCAAAAAGTTATTGAAACGGGTTTAAGAAGCAGCTGGAGAAGCTTGTATGCAAGGATGCTGAGCAGAGCTTGACCATGGGGGATGATGGTTGTCCATAAAGTTAGGATACAGAGCCCTGAAATCCTGATTCAAGCAACCTCGGAGTCACTACACACACAATGCCAGTCAGAAGGACATCCACATCCCGAGTCTCCGCTCCATGAACAATTTCAGGGGACTTTCAAATTCAAGTGGGAATCAGCGACTCTCAGTATTTTCCAGGTGTTTCTTTCCTATGTGGCTCTGTTGACAGAGCCAGGCTGGATAGCTGATGTCCTGGGGCCCTCAAGATCGAATTTACACATCGAGCTAACCGTAGTCCATTTCTCTTACCAGGCTCTGTATTCATGAAGAGAAACAAGACACCATTCTTCAGTTGAGGGAAACCCCAATGTGAGACCGAAACATGTATGGTGTGATGTGCAGCAGTGTGGTTGGTCAAAAAGAGTGTCAAGCCAGTATCTTGAAACTTTATCCCACGAGGATCTTCCTGCTACAGTAGATGAATAATCCGAAGAAGCAGTATAAGCAGGTGAGCTCTGGTGGAAGCCTTGAGGTTTCCTCTTTCTGTGTGTCAAGTTTCAAAAGAACTTTCCAGTTTTCAGGGTTGGAATGGAAACTGGACAACCAAGAGGGGAACTGACTTAACTCAAAGGAAAAGGGTTTAGCTCCCCCGAGGATGGGATGGTGGCATGGTGGGAGCATGTGTTGAAACTCAGCTGCCATGTCTTATCTCTCAGTACCAAGATATAGGTGGCATCTTAGTGGAAGGTACAGCTGAGCAAGTGCAGGGGTTTCTGATGACCACTATAAACCTTGTCCACGTGTGCCATTGAGCAAAGGAAGTGTCTGGCTTTGAATAGATCGGATAGACATGGACAAGGAGTGTGGGGCAGCAGTCAGCACAGACCAAAGGCCTGAGAGAATGCTCTCTGTTCTCCTGATGTACATGCCTCCTCGACATTTCCCCCACTTTAATAAACATACCATGGAGTTGCTCCAATTTTTCCATTAACGACGTTTTCTGATCCAGTAACAATCTAGGTGTATCACTTAAAGTGCGACATCTCCAGTTTCTACTGCTCATCCCTCTGTTTTTCATGACAGTGAGCTTTAAGAAGTAACTTTGGATAGGTTTTTGTAAAATGTTCCTTAAAGTGGCCTTCTGTGACTGAACCAAGAACTATCAATGCTATGAATGACTGCAAGGATGAAGTGACCTTATCACATAGTGCCACCCACCAATGATAATCTTGATAACCTGGTTGAGTCACTACTGTTCTCTTCTTCGACTCTGCCTGTAGGAACCAATTCTTTAGCTCTCCGAAGGGGAGGCTGTTCTGCATAGATCTGTAATTATTTTGCATTTTGTTTTTCTTTCTTTCTATCTATCTATCTATCTATCTATCTATCTATCTATCTATCTATCTATCTATTTATCTATTTATCTATTTATTAAAATAAATATGTTTGAGTGTTCTCAGCTGTATTTAGTCCTTAGTCTATAATGCAACCATAAACACTGATGTTAAGTTTTTGCCTAGGTTGCTCAGCCTTGGTTGCTGCAAGTCCTACTGGTTTAGCTCTTACACCCTTCAGATACCTCCCATTCAGTTCTCTTTAGAAACTTTCTAACTTCCTCATAATCCTGGGAGCTCTACAATTAACTTGAGCCTTTCCTTCCAGAGTCCTAGGGTCAGTCATGTCCTTATGGAGCCCAGGTTCCTTTAATCATAGTATTCTAAAATCAAGGTCTGGGCATTGGGAGTGATTTTTGGTTCTGAAGAGGCACTGCTCTGGGGTTCTTCCAGCAAAAAGCTCTAGATTCTAGGAAAAAATGTATCTTAAGGGTTTTATTGATGTGAAGAGACACCATGACCATGGCAACTCTTATAAAGGAAAACATTTAATCAAAGCCAACTTGCAGTTGCAGAGGTTTAGTTCATCATCAAGGTGAAAAGCACGGTGGCATACAGGCAGACATGGTGCTGGAGAAGCCCCATCTTATTCTGCAGGCATCAGGAGGAGACTGTGTGCCACCACACTGGGCATAGCTTGAACATATGAGACCTCAAAACCCGCCCTGACAGTGACACATTTCTTCCAATAAGGCCACACCTACTCCAAACAAGGCCACATCTCTTAATAGTGCCACTCCCCATGGGCCAAGCATTCAAGTACATGAGTCTATAAGGGTTTTTCTATTCAAACCATATGTGTGTATGGTAACCCCATGCATTGACAGTTATCTGCCATTGCTTCTGGGTTCGCATATCTCTGATTACATTTGAGAGTGTGCATTTAAGAATGTACGTTGAAACATATCTATGCTTACATAGATGTTGATGCTTCCAATGCACAACCTACTGGAGCCTTCAGTGCTTAGAAGACTGCATCTTGAAACCATCTATTTACTGATCTGTCTCACCTCAGTCTCTTTACAAAGCAGCTGTAGAATTGCTGACCTGTGACCTCATGACAAAAAGCTTTAACAACTGAAGTATAACACCTCTGTCACTTCCTTCTCTCTCCTCTTTTAATCTCATCTAAACACCATTTGCAGTGTGTCTTGGGTCATCTCCTCCTCCTCCCTGTTCTCTAGAAAGCAGTAATGTCAGATGTTTACAGATGTTAGATTCCTTTTCACAGCATCTATTTCACCTTGGATTCCCCAGCATTTTGATTGCTTTTTGAATACTTTGTAGCTCATGTGTTAGTGTTCTTCTCTGTGATATAAAATTCTACAGTCCTTGACAGATCCAAGGAATGGTTTGTCCCTCCCTCTGATATCTTGTCAGATGCTCCTCTCATCCTAAACTTTCCTTTGAGAAAGTCATTTAATTCGAATTAGTATATAACAATATTCTCCAAGTAGTTCAAGACAGAAATAGTATATTGGTGAATTCTATATCAACTTACTCTTTCCTTTTCCAAACCATTTTTTTTTTTTTGTTCCTACTTGGGAAGACCTGCTGTGTTCCCAATTGTTACTACATTACCTTTTATAGACTGTCCCAATGAATGAAATCATACAATCATGGCTATTTGGGTCTGACTTTTTTTTTTACTTAACAAAATTCCTTTGGGTTTAACCATACTGTTAAATGGATCAATGAACAATTTAATGGTAGCCGTGATGGATGGAAAACTGGAGACCTGTTCTTTCCCTGGCACCAGGTAAATTCACCTACTCTATTCTCAGAGCTTTAGTAAATCTGTAACTTCAGGGAGGCACTCCAAAACGATAATGCTTTTTAGACTTTTCCCCACCTTGGCAAGTGGGTTTTTAAGCCTTATTTGAACTTATCTTAATTAAAAATTAATACAACCATTTACTATGTTAGGTTATTTAATATAGAGCAAATATATCATCTCCTTGAGGCAGGTACACTCTAGAAAGACTCTTAACAGATGCTACCTAGTTCTCCATAGTAGTAGTATCACAATTAACTTGTTTAATAAGTTTCATTGTTACTGTAACTGAATACCCCATTACCCCATTTGTGTGTATCTGTGTGAGTGAATGTATATGAATGTGTGTGATATATGAATGTATATTTGTGGAGGTGTATTATGCTTTTGTTCATGTAAGTGTATATATGTGTGTGAGTGTATGTATTTGTGTGTGTGCTTGCATGTGTGCAGAAACATGTATGCTGTGGTGTGAGTGTGGGCATGGAGGTCACAGAGCAACCTCAGCCTGCGTATGAGCTTCCAGAGATACACCTGTCTGTCTTACATCTTGTGGTAAGAAGGAGTGCTGTGATCATAGAAGCCTGTAGCCATATCTGATTCTGCATAGGACCTGAAGATCTAAATTCATGTCCTCGCGCTTGCCTGTGGCAAGCACTCTGTCCACTGGCCCCAGCCTTAGAGGACTTTAGGTGTGAGGTAGGTAGGAGCTGGGGGAAGGAAAATAGGTGTCTATGTCACTTGATCATGTTACATTTTCAGAAGACCTAGCATGTGCTTATGTGTAGAGCAGATGGCCCCAGAGCAAAGCTGGGGTACCTGCAGTAATTAGGAGGCTCCTGGAGTTATGGTGTCTTCTCTTCTTCCCTCAGTTCTACACAGGAACTGAGCCATCAGAGGGGGTAAAGTGATATAGCATTAATCAGGGGCATGTCATCAAGTAGAGGTACAGATCATGGAGGACACTGGGTTTCAGTCTTGTTAGCCATGCGAAATGAAAGCGCGCTTAAACTCTCTAAGCTTTGCTTTCTTCCTCTGAAAAATGAAAGCAATAACACCTGCCACGCCGGGGGTTGTTTTCAAATTAGATCATGTCAGTAAAGCATCCAGCACAGGCTGGGTTTATAAATGGTGTCCCACCCCAATCCCCACCCTGCCTTCTGTGTCTGCAGAGATTCAAGGTATGTCTTCATAAATGAACCGGGTTACACAGGGAAAGCTGGATTTTCTCTGGCTCTCTCCCATCTCCTCTTCGATTGCTATGTTGCATGTGAGTCAGCTCAACTCTAACCCAAAGACTTTAGTGCAGCAAATTGATCTTCACTCTTTGACAGTTACGAACTCCATTCCCACGGTGATGTCTTCTTATGAATCTGCACCCAATACCAAGCAATACAAATGTTTTTCTCAGTGGCATCTGTATATTTCTCTTTCTTTGTTTCTGTCTCTTTGAGCTTTAAGTTCATTGGCCTACAGAGAGAAGAAAGACTAGAGACTTGTTCATTTTGGAAGACCTTCCTATTGGTCCTTAGATCATAAATCTCTTGTCCTGTTGTGTCTCCTATGTGAGCCTCTGAGAAGGCCGTCTCTACCTGAAGTCAGTCCCTGTCTACCTCAGGTGGCCCAAGTCTCTTTCCCCTGTCTGCATTCCTATTCCTGAGGAGCCAGCCTCAAGGGGCCTGCTCTCCAGCTTCCCCAGGAACAAACCAGCAAGTGAACACAGTACAGTTACAGTGTCTCCTTTTCAGCTGTGGCCCCTGTTTGGGGTACAATTCCAAAAGATTCTAAGCTCTTCCCAAAGTATCTGAACTTGGGTCCCGAGGGCTTCAGCATAAGACCACAGCTATCTCATTCATAAGAAATACCTACAACTTGTTGTAAAACAGATGTTTGAGCCCCAACCCAGATGTTCTGAATCAGCATCTGCTGGATGGGCTCAGAGGACATGAAGCATGTGAGAGAACACACACTGGAGTTTTGACCCTTAAGCATAGCCCTGTGGCTAGAAACATGAGCATCACCCGGTTGCTGATAAAATGCAAACTCAGGCACCATCCAGACTCCATGAACCAACCTAGCAAAAGTCCAAAATTTTTGCTTGCATATGGCAGATATTTAGAAGCTTTGGATGTTCAGTGGTTCTCTCCACCAGGGAGACTTTGCTTCCTTATACTTCTCTGTCAGCTTCATATCAACCATGCAGCCGGGAGACCATTGCCTTGGGGACAGAAGTCTTCCTTGAAATGGATGAACCTTCCTTCCTAGAGTTGACGTTCAAATCTGACTTATCTGCTCCTGGGAGATTGTTATATACAGTGCAGTTTAAAGGCCATTCTATAGTCTCCTGTGATTCACTCTGTGCAACCACAGGCTTCCTCCTCCCTAACTGTGAATCACCAGGGAGTTCACAGCTCTATTTCCTCCTTATAGTCAGGATGGTGACACAGACCTCTAGGCAGTTCCTTCTCCTGAGCTCTGGATGAACAGAGGCCCATTTTGTCCTGGGTTCTTTTGAGCAGAGGGCTTGCAAAGCTAGCCTTCCATCTCAGGGCAAGCTGGTGGAAGAAAGGGTGCAGGTCACTGGGAACAGACTGAGTCTGCAGTGAGATTTGTTCAGTAAAAGAGCATGAAGACCTTTTAATAATTGTGTGTGCCCTTCAGATTTGGATAGCTGGTTAGATCTGATGTAGGTCAAGTGCCTAATAAGGACAGGGATGATGGCAACTTTCTTGCAATGGTGAGCTAGTCAGAGATGTATTTGATTCTGAATTACCTCATGTCTGGAAGCACATACCAACTTTGCCCTATAGCAGTTTGAACAGCTAGGAGACTTGGAGGAAGTGGGATTACCTCACCTAAGGCTGTTACATGCTGGTGTTGATTGATTGGCCACATCTTCTGTCAGTGTAGGGAAGATGGGAAGAGGTCAGCCAGCTTGGGTGATTCAAGGGCTTAACAGTGCCTTTGATGGAGCCTTCCATTCCTGGAGGTGGATGCCTGGAAGCTGGACATGTGGTAGCTGAGTATTAAATACTCAGTATCATCTCCAGGTTATTCAGGCAGAATATGAGGTGCTGTTCTCAGGGCCCACCAACAAGAGGACTGAATTCCATTAGATAGTGGTGTTGGCTCAGGATTTAAAGGGATCAAGAGAAGAGAGGATTGACTAACATCACAGACCCATGAAGATCTGACAACTGGCTTCTAAGGGTGAATAGAAACTCAGTAATGAAACACACAACTTGAGTTGCATTCAATTATGACTGCTTCCATTTCTCAGTAATGGAGATGCTTCTAATCTAATTATCCTATGAAACTGATTTATAAATCATCCATTTATTTTGGCTTTGGTTGAAGAATAAAACAACCAAGGAGCTGGATATGAGATTTTGAAGCTGAAAAAAAAAAATGCTTGCCTTTAGATTAAAAGTCTGAGGACTCATCCTCAGGATGAGTTAGGTTCTTGCCAACTCTCTGGGGAATTATTCTTATTTCTGAACCAAAAAAAAAAAAAAAAAATAGCTAATGTAGGTGGTATGCTCTTCTGCCTTGCTAGAAGACCTAGAGACCTCTGCAGCAATGTTGGAGAAGGCCTAGGTAGAGAAGACCAAAGAAGGGCTGGCAACCAGAGCCAGTAGGCTTTAAAGAAGCTGAGGTGGATGAAAAAGAAACAAGGGTTAATTAAACAGTGTCTGAATAAGAGGGGCATATAAGTGGCAAGCATGGATAGGTCGAATAACGGGAATCAACAGCTCACACAGTCAGAGAAATTGCTAGAAAACTGAACTGAGCTGATGGGAAGAGATAGGGGAGTCTGAATGCCTGGGCAGTGAGCTATTCCTGCAGACCAGTATGCTACTGTGTATAAGGAGGCTACTGTTTCTATCCTTTCTGCATTGTGCCTGGCAGGTGAACAGAAGTCTGTGCAACTTGAGCCTCACTCATCTTAGAAAAGTAAAAGACACCATCCATTGCTGGTCTAGAAGAGACATAGGGAGGGCTTCCTGGTCTCCCTAGGTGCATCAGTGTAGAGATTATTAATTTTTTTTTGCAATTGACTTCCCTGCTATGAGCCACCACCCTGGCTACTTGTTAGCATGGGGGAAGACGCCCAACAAAAATATTTGGGAAAATGGGCAAAGAGGAACCTGTTGCTGATCTTGCTCAGACTGTATGGATGAAAAGACTTGGAATCAGACTTTATTAGCAAACCTGTTTCTTCAAGGAATCATCCCACCCTAAATCCCTTACTTGGCAGAGCACAGTAAAAACCTTTCCCTCTGTCTTTTGGTGTGTACCCTGAGTGGCTTTTCCTGGAGAAGTAAGTCTCTGAAGCCATTGTCATTTGGGGGGAGTAGACATTTACAGTTTGTCCCAAACTACAGGAGGAGGAATCCAGTTGAGATTATTTACTGCTCTCTGTCTTTACAGTGTGCATCTGCATTGTTAGATGAAGATACCAATGTTATGCTATTCTAATAAAAATACAGGCCAACAATACATTCCTTTAAATCTACTGAGGAGATATCTATTTCCCAAACCCTGTGATATTTATTTAATGGAAAAATAAGTGGAAAGTCAGAAACTCAAAGGGACGGAAATGTCTACTTAGTGTTAGTCACTACTAACACCAGTTAGTGTAAAGAACATTTAGCTGTCAAGTTAGGGTGCTTTCTAAACTGGTGGTTCTTTTTTATCTTCAAGAAAAGAGACAGACCATTCATGAAAGTCAATATGCAAAATAAGAGCTTTTGCAAGTGTGCTGGATAGAACCATTCAATGACTTAGCCTACTGCCCAGCAGAGGAAGATGACAGCTCAGGCTGTGACCTACTCTGCCTTTATGATGCCCAAGCTATTTGCCTGTCAGAAACTGTACCCAGGAAGAAAACAGGGAATCCAGGGAGAACACAGGGTGTTAAAGGCTTCACAACTTGGATTTGAAAAACTATAAAGATTAAAAACAGATTAGATGAGGTTTAAAGCCAGGCGTCAGCATGGGCTCTGACTTCTTTTGTTCTTTAAATTGCTTCAAGTAGCAATTTCCTGTGCTCAGAATGGAGTGAGGCAGGCACATTCTAATCAGAACTCTTACAGAAAGGCCTACTGTAGCTGTGCCCCCCATATCTGTGTGTGGAGAGGTATATGGTATAGAGGCTGCAGAGACAGCAGCTGTTTATGAGATCTGTGCAAGCCCAGCTCAGGATGAATGAGAAGTGATCCAGGGAGCTCTTGGTTCCCAAAGAGATCTTCCCTGAATGGGGCTATGGGACAGGACAGTAAGGAGTGCATCCTGTGTTCTCAGTGGGGCAAAAAGCCTGCTGTGAGCTTTGAAGGTTAGTCTCAGCTAGCACTTAGTTCCTATTCTAAGGATTGCATGACATTTATAAGTGAAGAAAATGAGAGAGTCACTATGGAGAGAAAGAGCCAGAGCCCGGCCACTGACTCCTGGTGCCTGAGGGAAACAACTCATTTCCCATTTATTCTGAAAGGTCTCAGAGTTATGCACCTGCTTCTGTTCCTGTAAGAGTCTGGGTCTCAAATGAGTATATTTTCTTTCCTTCTCTTCTTTACTGCCTTAAAATTCTATGTCACCTTGATTCTCAGAATAGATTCTGAAAAGCGCTACTCCCCAGCCCGCCCCTTTGGAGTGAGGGACTAAAGTCTTGAGATTTTTCCAGTTGCTCACTTTAATCATCTTAACAGCTTTCCTCTAGGCTGGAAATATTTCACTTTGGTGTGTGTGTGGGGGGGGGGGGGGGATTCTACACAACAATCTCAGACAGTTTTCACTTTATATCTCTAGAGGCTGAATTGTGAGAACCCTGCCCTCCCTCCAGAGAGATCTAAAGTGATAGACAGATATAGACACGAATATGGATGTATGAATTGCAATCACGGTAGAGATGATTCTTGTGGAATTGAATATATAGTAGGCTCTTGGATACATTGGTTTAGACATCCTGAAGAGGCTTGCCTTAAAATCATGAGAGTACCATGTATCACTGAGGAATAACCGCACTGCCCCCGAATACTGTGTTTAATTAGAAAGATTACTGTGCCTGGTGGTACTTTCTGAGATAAAGATGTTCAGTTATTTTGATAGAAGGATGAAGAGGGGTAAATAAACCCAAGTGCTTCTAAGCAGGAGGGGGGACCTCCTAAGGGGCACAGGGGATAACTGCCATCTCCTTCCTAGTGTGGACAAGGATCTTTGTGCAGAGGGAATTTGCAGAAGAGAGGACACAAGGATCCAGCCCGTTCTCACCTCTGGTTAAAGATTATGACTTCCCTTCATTATACTGGTGACAGTGCCCAGGGCAGCTTATGAAAGGTAAGGGCTGTGTGCCTTGCAGACCTGACATTTCTGCCCTCAGGAACTTGAGTTATCAGTTCATTTTAAAAAAGCCGTATCATGTTACTTAGCTGTTTAAGGACATGCACTTTTCTGAGTGATCAACTTCTCATCTCCTGTAAGACTGATTTGAAGTGAAGTATACGTGGCAAATTTAATATGTGTGCAGTTAAATATTTCTATCCATCAAACTGCTGCATCAAAATCCTAGATACTGGGCTAGGGAGATGGCTTAGTTGATAAGGCTTCTGCCAAAAAAAATGAGAATGAGGGCTTCAGTTTGAACCCCCAGCACCTATGTTAATGCTGACATGTTAAGAGCACACCTGTAATCCCAGTACCTGAGGGGCACAGACAGGGAACTCCTGTAGCAAGCTGGCTAGCCATATTAGGCAAATTAGGCCAGCTACGTACAAATGAGAGACCTTGTCTTAATATGTAATATGGAGAGCAGCAGAGGGAGGGACCTAACATGAACTTCTGGCTTCTATACATGCTCATGCATGTGCACATATACTCGTGCACATGTATGTGTGTGAGAGCACACAAACACCCATACACGCAAAAATATTTGTAATATTGTTCTACCTAAATATTCCTAACTTAATCCACTTAACCTTTGTTCTGGCTTTAGTTATGTATCTATCCCAGTAAAAATGCATCTCTTACATCCATTTCATAGACATATTACATAAGAATAACAAGAAACATCATTCTATGGAGGGGTTGTGTTATATATAAAACAGAGAAAAGGTAGTTTTGATTAAGAAGAACCTTTGTGGAAGATTGGTTTCCTCCCTCTCCTCTGACCCAGACTTAGGGAACTCTGGGGAGAGGATCATGTTTATGTGTGGTGATGCTTGGTATATGCGTCATGCCACTGGCTTGGTCTTGGACAAGAAGAGTGGATGTTCCACGTGGTAGCGGAATTGTGCTCTCGTGTGCTTGCATTTGAAGACTCAGCAGTAAATATGTTACCAGGTTTAGTCTTTCAGCTGAGTCAGTTCAGGACCCAAGAACGGGCAGCTTATTGGACTATATAGATGTGCCTGATCTAATTCCCTGAGTCCTAAAAGATAAATAAATACATTTCTGGCTGTTGCTGGAAAGAACTATGATAAGGCGTGAGACCAGGGACATGGTGTCTCAGGAGGGATTATGCAGAGGACTTGTGGCTGCGAATGGAGACACCGGAACAGCTTTCAATTTGGAGCCTCGAGAAAGGACAAGGTGCCTGGTAAGAACCATTTTGACTTTGGACATAATCATCTGTAAAATAAGTTTTCTGTGTTAAGTCACCAGTTTTACGGTCATTGGTAGTGGTCCTGGGAAACTGTCATCTGCTATGCTGGGGCAGGGCTAAATAGTTCTTCCAGAAAGAGTCTCCACTTAGGAGTTTCTCTGCTCTTTGAATTGCTGTTCCATGGAGCAATCTGGATAACCAGATTAGCCAGATTGTCCAGTTCTTGCTTCAAGTGAGAGGTCCCACCTCAACACCTGATGCTAACTTCTGGTTTCGACACACATGTACACGTGCACCTCTGCGTACTTGCGCCCACATGAGATTACATTTGTACTAGATAAGAGGCAAAAAGAACAGTGTCTTTTCTTATGGCATGGAAGAAGATGCAGGAGCCACTCAGGAACATTGCTAGCACTGCCTCTTAGTTCTCAGGTGTGGGTGAGCTTGTGAACAGCAGGGGTGGGGCAGGAGATGGGTGGGAGGTGTTTGGAGGAAGGCATATTCTGATGATCAGGCATAAGCGTGCTTAAACTGTTAGAATAAATCTCCATTCTCCTCTTATCACTATTAGCTCATTAACTGGCTTATTAGGTATGAGTAGCCACTTAGCCTGTAAATGAAAGCCGTGGGGAGCAAGGCAGTAGGCAGCCCTCCTCCATGGCATCTGTTCCTTCCTTTAGGTTTCCCTTGAATTCCTTCCCTGACTTCCCTTAGTGACCTAATGAGAAAGTGTAAGCTGCCTTAAGCCCCTTCCTCCCCAACTTGCTTTTGCTCACTTTGTTTTAGCACAACAATAGAAGACCTTACTAAGACACAGGCAGATGTTTTTGAAGTAAGAAATGGTAGAAGGGAGGGGTGGTACTTGATTACAAAAATGGTAGGAGTCCCATCAAAGCCATGAATGTTTAAATTTATTTAACCTTCCAGTGACTTGCAATGTCCAGGAGATCATTGTTTCAATGGATGGATAGATTTGCTCATGAATACAGCTGCAGTTAAGGAATGAAGCATGGACACAGGTACCAGGAGGGTGTGTGTGTGTGTGTGTGTGTGTGTGTGTGTGTGTGTGTGTGTATGTGTGTGTGTGTGTGTGTGTGTGTGTGTTTCTGGTTAGGTTCTAATTGGATTCTACTCCATTGTGAGAGATCCCCACTACCTCCTCAGGGTGCCCTTGGTCCAGACATCCTTTCTGATATTGTGCCCTGCGACAGTTCTTTCAAATTCAGGCCCAAAGGAGTCTGAGATGTTGGAGCATTAACATTTAGATTAATTTCTCCTGGCCATTCTGTTATTGGATGGCTCCCTCCTGCTTCCCCACTTTAAGCTGCTGCAGCTATTGCCTTCTCCGGTAAACCTCTGAGGCATAAAGCATGGTGTAATACAGTCAGCTGAAAAGGATCACATCAATTCAGACTGCCCACACCGCCCGGCACAAACCCTGGCCATGCTCAGTCGAACCGAAATACATCTGTAAAGATGTCGGTATTTATGTACCTGGGACCTTTGAAGATCGTTTGGTCCCTCCAGGTCTCAGGGCAGAACAATTGCATGGCCCAGTCAGAGATGTAATTGTCATGATCTATGAGAGACAAAATTTTCTCATTTCTGCCTCAGCCCCTTCTGTTGAAATCAAATACATATGTCACTGTCCAAATAAAACCTTTTAAGGGTGAGGGTTGGAGAGGCTTAGGGACTTGGACTTTTACTGTTAGATGAACCATTTGGAAACGTGTAATTGAACAGGGATTTGTGTCCAGTGTTGTACACCACACTGTCACATTTCTCTATATCAGATTGACCTGAACTCCCAAGTCTTCATTTTCTAGATGCTTGGTTTAGAGACAGCTTCCACTTTCCTTCTGTTCTCAATGATGAAGATATTCTATGTGGAGACATGCCTAAAGAATGATCAGAAAGTCCAGCTAATCTCGGTACTCACTGTTCAAACTTTTAGTTCATTTGGAGACAGCTGGGTTTATTATTGACAATCCAGTGTAAGCCTGGCCTCCCTTGGAGCATCTTCCAAGCAGTGAGGGAAGACAGGACAGTGCTAACCCCAAAGTACACTCTTCTCTGAGCTTATCTGATGCCTTTGATTTTCACATCTATAACCCAGTATGAGGCTTATGTAGGCAGTAACATAGGCTGCTATAGCATAGGGACTTTAAAGGACAGCAGGGATGAGGCTGGGGGTGGTGTTGGTCATTGGGTGACTTCTTTGTTTTTCCATGTTCTGTGCTATTGAAAGAGAATTTTGAAGTAGGCCCAAATTAATAAAAATAACAGGGCCCTGTGATTTCTTTTCCCTAACCTAAATAGTTAAAAGTGCCTGCCAGCAGGTTTGGGCCCAGTTAATTAGTTACAGAGGAGGTGGAGTTACAAGACAAAGGCCCGTTAAAACATCCCAGAAACTGACTGGCCAAGAGAAGAATTACACCCTGCCTCATGGACCGGTATAGCCTGCTGATGTTCAAAAAAGTAAAAAATCATGTTCACCCTCGTGAAAGTTCCCCCTTTTCCCCACCCCGCCCATATATAAACCCTAGACCCCTGAGCCGAGGGGTCAGTCCCTCTATCCCCTATGTGAGATATGGAGATATGGACTGGCCCAGAGCTCTGATTAAACTGCCTCATGTACTTGCATCAAGTTGGTCTCTCGTGTGTCTTTGGGTGCATACTGTCCTGAGACTCCAGTGGGGGCCCCTTCTGGGGAGTCTTAGACCTTTCACTATTTCCTCAGATTTGCAACATTCCCTCCTAGAGGGAGGCTCTTAAGATTGAAGAAACAACTAAATTTAGAGGCTTGAAAAGCTTTGAATGTAACAAGGGTCACTCCACCCATAACACAGGCAAACAAGCTTGCATGAGTATAACAATCCCTGGGAAGATGTGACTCTCTGGTGGAACTGCCTACAAGCTGGGTACCAGAGCTGCAGGGACTCAGCTTCAGTGAATCCTCATCCATGCTAGTGTAGGCTTTTCAGTGGCTCAGCTTCCTTTGAGTCAGCCTACTAGTAAGCCCCCATTCATTGGATTACTTACAGTTCTTTGTTGTGATAAAATGCTACTGAGTGAAGAGAGGCTTTATTTTAGGAAGGGTGGAATCCATCCAGGTGAGGGAGGCAGAGCACTAGGCAGGGAAAGCATTGTGGCAGCATGCTGGCTAAGAGCACTTAATCCACTCACAGGAAGCAAGGACAGGGATGGGGAGAAGAAGGGGGGAGAAAAGGAAGTGGGAGAGGCTCTAAATCCTAAATCCCCCAGTGGTATATTTCCTCCATCAAGGGTCCACTTCATAAAGGTCCCACAACCTCTCCAAACAGTGCCACCAAACTCAGATCAAAATATATGAACACATGAACCTGTAGGGAAACATTTCTCATTCAGACCATCACACCCCTGCTCCTGTAACCCCAGTACATATTGGTGGGGTGTTTTCCTTGGTGTGTGGCTAGTGCCCAATGTAGAGTGAATGCAGACTTGATTACATTCCCTTTGAAAAAGCTAGGCAAGCAGAGACTGCTGCTCTCTCTCATCTTCTGTCATCTGAGGGCCTCTTCTCCCTTAGTGTGCTGGATCGTTGATCCTCTTAATTGAAGCCAATATGTTTCATGATTCTGCTGGTTTCCTGGCATACTGACGAGGCTTTGTGAAATGTCAACTGCCTCAAAACAACTCTGTCTCTGTCTCTCTCTCTGTCTCACTGTGTGTCTGTCTCTATCTGTCTGTCTCTTTTTGTCTGTCTCTTTCTCTCCCTTCCCTCCTCTTCTTTGTGTGTGTGTGTGTGTGTGTGTGTGTGTGTGTGTGTGTGTGTGACTGTCTCTCTCTGCAATTAGGGAAGTATCTTCATTGTTCTATTTTGAGAAGAAATTGAAAATTACAGAATTTTGGTGGCATTTGAAGCTGAAGGCCAGGAACTAGGGTATTTATTCTACTGAATTTAGAAACTTTCATTTGAATTTATGTGCTGACTTGAGTGTGCATCTTCCCTGTACTGTAAAGGATGCTGAAATCCTGTAACCTATCAGTATTTTTTTGGGGACACAGAAACATAAAGAAATATACTTCGAAACAGTAGCTGTTCGTTTCAAGTAAGTAAAATGAAGCCAAATGAGATATAACAACAACAATAACAGCAAAAAAAAAAAAAAAAAAAAAAAAAAAAAAAAAAAAAAAAAATCTCCCGTGAGCCAATTAGAAAGAAAACACTGAAATCTAAGGTCCTGTTTCTATCATTATGATGGAAGAACACAGGCTTAAGCCAACAACTTTATCATGATGTATATAAAGAGATCTGCACCAAAGGCCTGGAAATACAGTGCTCTAAAGTAGGGCTATAGAATGAGGAACAAAATCCCTCAACCACAGAAGTGTCTAGACATAACTAGTTGAGCACAGTAGAGAGGATCAATCAAGCTGGGTTGTCTCTGCTAGGTGTATTCACTTTCTAATGTAGTATGACAAGTGACAAGTCACACACATAAAGGCCTAGAACAATGCTTCTTATCCTGGCTTCTTCAGTGGGTTAGAGCTTGGGAGAGTTCCAGGAATGCCTTCTCAGCAGGCTCTCACTAAGCATCAGAGGGATCCAGCCTCTGGAGTCCTTTAAATCTCTTCTAAGGCTAGGCATGGTTGGTAGAGTGTTAAGGCTGAGTGTTACCGGTGTTAAGGTAGTGGTAAGGCTGAGGGTTTACTTCCAGCTGACTGTCAGCCAGTAGCTAGTCTCACCTCCCAGAGGCCCCACAGCTCCTTTCCACAGGATCCTCTCCATGGGATGTGTCATGTTTGTCTCTTTTTTTTAAAAAACAACCTTTAATAATACTTGCAATTATTACTTGAGAATGTCCGGTGTGTATACAATGAAATACGATCACGCTCACTCGAGGTTTCTTCCTTCCAATTCTCTCTAGGTCCCTCTAACATGCCCCCTCCCAACTACATGGCCTTTCTTTTTTTTTTTTTTTCTTTTTTCTTTTTTTTTATTAGATATTTTATTTACACTTCAGATGCCATCCCCTTTCCCCATTCCCCTTCACCCCCCTTAGAAAACCCCTATCACATGCCCCCTTTTCCTTTTTGCATTTATACTTTTTTTTAAAATAATGTTAATCATAAGCGTTATAAGTTTGGAATTGTTCAATCAGAGATGTAACCCACTGACTGACCTAGATATAACAACTATCTTTGACTGGTGGAGATACATGAATATCTGCCTCCCTGTCTCCCCCCTCTTTCTCTCTTTCATCACCTAGCTTCTCCTATCCTTCTCCTCCTCTTCTTACTCCTTTTCTTGCTCTCAGTACTCCTCCTACCTTAGCTCCTCCTACACATCACCCTTCCTGTTAAAATGAAACTTTTCTCTCAAAATACAATTAGAGCATAATTATGCCAATTTGTACCAGTGAGGTACAAGATAGTCCTAATACCCAGTCCATCATTTTGTTGACTAACCAGCACCTCTGTCATCTATCCTAACTAAAACATTTAGTTCTGAACCTGGCTTTAGGATGAATGTCAGCTGACTACCATCCACTCAAATCTTTTCTCTTACGGTAAATAGCTATAAGTTTTCAACCCCATCAGAAATCCAGAATGACTGAGTTAACTATAATTGTGGGAAGCACAAAGCATAGCTTCTAAAACTTAGCCAATTTATAGAGACCTCTAAACACCTGAAAAGCCCCTATACTACTGAACGTTGGAGCATCAAATCTTCAGCCTTCTGGCCCAGAATCATCTGACAGACCTTGGTGATGCAGGATTATTAAGGACTGATTACTCTGTCTAGGCAGATATAATCAGTCGACTATTCTGCATGTGTGTCCTTTTCTGGACAGTAATTTGTCTGTAGATGGAGAGAGGCAATTCTTGCCTAGTGGCTGTTACCACACAACTGGAGTAACTCCAAGGATGCTCAATTTCTTCTTAGACTCCACAACAGGAAGCTGTCAGGAGCAGACAGGTCTCTAATCAATATGAACATTAATATATAAATATCTGTAGCATCAGTTCTATGGACTTCTGATGTTTTGAAAACCAACTATCCATGTAAGGTAACCTGGACTGTTTTCTGTTAACTCCTCTCGGCTATTTCTAAGTAAAATATGGAAAGCACCCTAACAATAAACTCAAAAATATGAATTTGCTATAGTCCCTTAACTCATAGGTTAACCATCCCAAATCAGTTAAAAAAGTTAAAAAAGGGCTGGGTCTAGGCATTGTATTCCTAAATGTGTTATACAGGCACAATGCCCATGAGTGTATCAATATTCATCTCATTTTTATATTAATAAGAGGCTCGTACCAATGAAAACCTTAAATTTGAGATCAAAGTAAATTTTGTACCATTTAAGAATTTATAACTTCATCTTGATAATAAGTATACAGATTTCTACCAGTAGGTTATGGCTATGCAGTAAGTCCTAGCTAATCCCCCCTGTTCCAACAAAACCACTACTTGTCCCTAGAAAGACAGATCATTATTAACCACATTAGTCCCCAAGCTCAGGGAATAGGGGCGCTGACTCTTCTTTAACTTCTTCAAGCTGATTAAGGGCGTTGAGATTTTAGAAGAGGGGTGGGGGGGAGAGTAAGTTGATAAGCCTCTGATGCTGTGTCTTCACTGAATCCAGATGGAATTCCAGGACATCAGAGGTTTGGGCAGGTCTGCTCAGTAGATGCTTGATGAGTAGATACACCAAGGCTGTGTATTCTGCAATATACAATTCTCAGAACAAGTTTTAGTATCAAGAAAAAAAAAAAATTTCCACCCCCAGGGGGCTGACATTTTTTTTAAAGATGTTGGTTCTGAAGACTTTTTTTTTCCTGCTTCTTAAAATTGGTTGTAGTATTTACGTTTCAGATTTTATCCCCTTAGCCTACTTCCTCCCACCACCCAGAAACCTATCCCATCCCCCTCCTCATGCTTCTATGAGGCAGTGACCACACCTACCCCCCTCACTATCCCCTCCCCGCCCTCACATTCCCCCCCCCCCACTGTGTGTTCATTCATTCATTTTTCATTCATTTTTTTTATGGGACCAAGAAACTCCTCTCCCACCTATGTCTGACAGGGCCATCCTCCCCTACATATACCTCTGGAGTCTTGGGTCCCTCCCTATGTGTTCCCAGGCTGGTGGTTTAGACCCTGGGGGGCTCTGGTTGTTTGGTATTGTTGCTTTCCACCTGGGGTCAATAACCCTTTCTGCTCCTTCAGTCCTCTCACTAAGTTCTCCATTGGGAAACCCCTGATCATATCAGTGGTTAATTGTGAACATTGTCCTCTGAGTGTTTTAGTCTTTGGCTGACCTCTAAGGAGACAGCTATATCATGTTCCTCACATTATGCACTTCCAGCCATCCACAACAGTGTTTAGATTAGGTGGCTGTACATGGGGTGAATACCCAGGTGGAAAGGTCTCCTGATGGCCCCTCCTTCAGTTTCTGTTCCATGTTTTGTTTCCCTATTTGCTCCCTTGAGCATTTTTATTTCTCGTTCTAAGTAGAACTGAGGCATCCCCTCTTGGTCTTCCTTCCTCATGAGCTTCATGTGGTCTGTGGGTTGAGTCTTCGATAATCCAAGCTTTTGGGCTAACATCCGTGGAGATATGTTTGTGTAACTCTCTTCTTTTGGGGTTTTTGGAAGATTACTTTCTTGCTTTTTCTAGGTTGTAGTTTCCCTCCTTGTGTTGGAGTTTTCCACCAATTATTCTTTGAAGTGCTGGATTTGTGTTGAGATACTGTGTAAATTTGGATTTGTCATGGAATATTTTGGTTTCTTCATCAATAATGATTGACAGTTTTGCTGGGTATAGTAGTCTGGGCTGGCATTTGTGTTCTCTTAGGGTCTGTATGATATCGGTCCAGGATCTTCTGGCTTTTATGGTCTCTGGTGAGAAGTCTGGTGTAATTCTTATAGGTCTGCCTTTATATGTTACTTTGCCTTTTTCCCTTACTGCTTTTAGTATTTTTTTCTTTGTTTTGTACATTTGATGTTTTGACTATTATATGGCGGGAAGTATTTCTTTTCTGGTCTAAACTATTTGGAGTTCTGTAAGCTTCTTGTATATTTATGGACATCTCTTTCTTTAGGTTAGGGAAGTTTTCCTCTATAATTTTGTTGAGGATATTTACTGGTCCTTTTAGTTGGGAGTCTTCCCCCTCATCTATACCTATTATCCTTAGGTTTGGCCTTCTCATTGTGTCTTGGATTTCTTGTATATTTTGGGTTAGTAGCTTTTTGTATTTTGCATTTTCTTTGACAGTTGTGTCAATGTTTTCCATGGTATCTTCTGCACATGAGATTCTCTCTTCCATCTCTTGTATTCTGTTGGTGATACTTGTGTCTATGACTCCTGATCATTTTTTTAGGTTTTCTATCTCCAGGGTATTGTCCCTTTGTGATTTCTTTATTGTTTCTACTTCCATTTTTAGATCCTGCATGGTTCTGTTTAATTCCTTTTCCCGTTTGGTTGCATTTTCTTGAAATTCCTTAAGGGATTTTTGTGTTTCCTCTTTAAGGGTTTCTATCTGTCTACCAGTGCTCTCCTTAAGTTCTTTGAGAGTGTTATTTATGTCTTTCTTAAAGCCCTCTATCATCATCATGAGAAGTGATTTTAATTCTGATTCCTGCTTTTCTGGTGTGATGGGGTGTTCAGGGCTTGCTCTGATGGGCGAGCTGGGTTCTGATGATGCCATGTAACTTTGGTTTCTGTTGCTTACATTCTTGCTCTTGCCTTTTGCCATCTGGTTAACTCTAGTGCTGCCTGTACTTGCTGTCTCTGACTGAAGCCTGTCTTTCTAGTTATCTAGCTTGTGTCTGATCTCCTAGGGGTCCAGATGTCTCTGTGATCTTTTCCAGCTGCACTGATTATAGTGGTACCTCTAGGATGCCTCAGGATATGGTGCCTCCAAGGTAGTAGTCCAGCTAGGTGTCTGCTGTTCTGGTTGCAGTGTCTCCTCTAGAATATCTCAGGATACGTTGTCTGAAGCTCTGAGTTCATTTGTTCCTCTGTGGATCTGGATTGAGTGGAACTTCCAGTATGTCTCAGGTGGAATCCGGGGTCCACACAACAGCAGACCTGGCAGAGGTCTGATCTAGGCCTCAGATCTGAGAACTAGTTTCTAAGACACTGTCCAAATTAGAGCGCTTGGGATCCCTGCTTCCTCTGGGTTCTTGGAGGTTGGGGACAGAGCTGCCACCCAAGATCTGCTCAGTGCTCTGGCCCAGACCGGAAGGAACCAGTGTTCCGGGCCAGGAGTAACTTCCTGGGTCCTTTTGGTTCCCAGTTACTCCCTGTTTAGGGCAGGCCCTGCTGTCTGCTTACCTAGGATACTGCCTGAGTTCCAGTGCCTGGAATCCCTGTTTCCTCTGGGTTCTTGGATGTTGGGGGCAGAGCTGCCACCCAAGATCTGCTCAGTGCTCTGGCCCAGACAGGAAGGAACCAGTGTTCCGAGCCGGGAGTGACTTCCTGGGTCCTTTTGGTTCCCAGTTACTCCCTGTTTAGGGCGGGCCCTGCTGTCTGCTTACCTAAGATACTGCCTGAGTTGGAGCACCTGGGATCCCTGCTTCCTCTGGGTTCTTGGAGGTTGGGGGCAGAGCTGCCACCCAAGGTCTGCTCAGTGCTCTCCTACATGGCCTTTCTTTTTCTTCTTTATTTCTAATGATTCATTAAGTCAATTAGTGATGCCTGGACGTACAGAGATGTGGGACCAATCACTGGAACAAGCAATCAGTGGCCACACCTGCCCAAAATTGTAACATTTGAGAAAGGGTGGGTCACTTTCATTCACCTTTTAAAGTTCTTCTGTGAAGCCAGGCATGGTGGCACATGTCGATAATGTCACCACTTAGGAAGTAGAGGCATGAGGATCAGGAGTTCAAAGCTAGCTAGCTTCAGCTATGCAACTATTGTGAGGTCAGTCTGGTCTATATGAGACCCTGTCATAGGACATACAAAACCAAACAGAAAACCTGGTTTGTGTTTTGTTATTTGTTTTTCTGTTCCATTTATATCTGACCGTTTGCATTCGTATTTGTGTGTGCGTGTGTGTGTGAATGTGTGGTATAGGTGGGAGCTAACACTATGGATTATTGATATCTCTCTCCTTCTGGTATAGTGATTTCAGCTGGTGTGCTTCTCACTAGCCACTGTTTGAACTGTCTTCATCCCACTCCACTACGAGCACATTTTCATTTCTCTGTGACTTCTGGGCTATCTCCGTGTCCTGTCTCCTCAGATATAGTGAGCTCTTAAACAACAAGCTGTTGAGTTTTAGTTCTATTCCATTCTGGTCCAATTATATATTCATTGATATAGACATTTTTTAAAACTTAAGAGAAGTTAAAAGTGCATTTACTTATTTATTTTGTGTGTTGAGGGAGATGGCTATGGAGGTCCCACGACAACTTGAGAAGGCCATTTCTGTCTTTCTACCACGTGGGTGCCAGGGATTGAACTCAGGTCACTGACTTAGTGGCAATCCTTTTTACCCACCGAGCCATCTTAATATGTTGGGGAATATTTAAAAGTTACATTTGCATTAATGGCCCCCTTTGAAACTTTTGGCTAACTTGAACTTTATCTCTCTTAAACTTGAAAAGAATGTGTATCCTGCAGTAGTCAGGTGTAGAGGTCTATCAGTGTTACCTAGGTTGGAGTAACTATGATGTTCATGCTTTTATTTGGTTGTCCCCTGAGTTACACAGAAAGGCCCATAAAAGTTGCTGACAGGTGTTGTCTATTGGTCTATTTTTCCCAGAGGCCTTTCTGTTTTGCCTGGTATGTTTTAAAAGGTTTTAAAATAGTCACATGCATTTATAATTTATCTTGCTGAAAAAAAAAACCCACGGTTCTATCATGACGAAACATTTATTGTTATTTCTTGTATCCCTTGACTTAAATCCAATTTTGTTTGTGTTCCTATAGTAACTCTGGCTTGTGTTTTTATTGTGTGAGTATCAGCCAGGGTTCTCAGCATCCCTCCTTTTATTTTAGATTGCCCTTGTCTTTAAATGGCATTGACTATAGACACAACATAATTGCTTTTACTTTTAATAGTCTGATAATCTTTGACCTTTAATGGGAACACTTAGCCCATTTTTGCTTAATGTCCTGCTGATACATTGGTTATAAGCTGAACTAATTTTGTTCTCTGTTGTCAGTTGTTCAGTCCATCTGCCATGAACATAGTTTTGGTAGTCACCCCACATGCCTTTTAAACTTACTGTAATCTACTTAATGGTATACGAGCAATATCAAAGTCACAGTTTCTTCACTACCTAGGACAGGATGCTGAGGGCAGCGCTCAAGTGTGAGAGGCATCCTGTAATTAATTCACCATGTCTTTAGCAGCAGAGGGAATCACTGGATTTTTATCAGTTACCCATCTCTTTAATTTATAGAGCTCTGCATTTGTTTCTGGAATCCTGACTGTCAACCTCTCCAACATCTTCCTCAGTCTGAACATGACACGTTAGAGATTCCCGAAAAGCTGATCTGCTGGCTGTAAATGACCACAACTCTACTTAACTTGGAACATTCCTCTCTTGCCTTCTACCTAATGGCTGTTTTCACTGGGTGTGATGTTCTGCCTAGACTTCTTTTCTTTGAGCAGTTTGGGTGCTGTTCCTATGCCTCCAGCCTCTTTCACTTCTGGTGATGAAGTAGTTATCTCCAGCACTAGACGTAACATAGCATCGCTTTGTTTCTCTGCTGCTTTCGGAACAGTATGTCCTTCTCTGATTCTCGGAGTTGGACTTTGATGTTCCTAGGTGTGGCTTTCTTTGTAATCATCATGCCTTGGGTTTGGTGAGCTTCTTAGAATTGTAAACTGTTGATTTTTTTCTCATTTTTCTCTTCACATTTCACAGCTATTTATTGCTATGACCTCTTTTGACTTTTATTGTTTCTGTAACACCATTTGTTTCTATAATACCATTGGTTATTTAAAATGTTCTCTCCATATGTCGACATTATGACTTTTTATTTATTTATTTATTTATTTATTTATTTATTTATTAGCTAACCTGTAGAGTAAGGGACTTTAATATGACATTTTAATACATATATATCATCATACTTGCTCATGTAGAAGTCTTGAGTATTCAGATAAGGGAGGGTGTGACACAAAAGATCAAGTCCTCCCTGGACCACATCCAAGACCCCAGACAGTTGGACTCAGCCTTACTTCATCACACACCGAGTCAGACATCTGATAACACTATGTTGCTATAGCCACCATGCACACAAAGGGGGAACCCATGCAACTTCATTTTCTACCCAATACCAGGAAGCTTGTCCTCCTTACCAATTTGCTTTTGTTGATAGTCACTAGATCCAAATGGATACTCACTCCTTGTGCTACGTCTGACCCTGGTCCCTTCCTCATAGGCTGTCTAGAATTGTGTGTGAGATAGCTCCTGTTTAACCTAAACTCTATGGTAGAGATGTGTGCCCCTTATAGGCCATGACTAGAGGAGGCTGCAGGTCCCTTCTTTGCTTGTGTGCTTCCTGTCTTTCTGTGGAGAATAAACTGTATCTCTTAGATTTACCCTATGGGCTACATCTTCAAAGACCCAGTCAAAATTTATCCTTAATTCCTTAACAAGAAAGGATAACAACATACACACACACATGCACACAAACACATATGTGCAAACACACAGATCCAGTCTCTTTCTTTCTAACATACACACACATGTACACAGGCATGCATGAGTATACATGCACGCGTGCGCGCACACACACACACACACACACACACACACACACACAGATGCATGCACACAATCCAGTCTCTCTTCCTTTGTAACTCAGCTTGGTAAAAACATAAACTGAGTGATGAACAGGGCAAATCCTAGAATGGGAATTTAAATTTTATCACCATCCTCCAAACTGTCTCTTACTGGAACATGGCAAATGGCTGAAGGTCCCTGTCCTCAGACCTTTATGGCTTTTAGAGACAATGACTATTAAACTAAAAGCTGTCAATTGTACCATGTTCAGCTGATCTATTTCTGCATGCCGATTTCCTTTAACTTCTGTACTGTTTCCCTTGGGTCAGTTTCTGTGTGGAACGAAATGAAAGGCAACTTGGTCTTATTGTAAAATGGAGTTTTCTGTACTCTGAAGAATGTCAGACCAAGGCCCCTTTCTTTGGTAGTTTTACATTGGGTGGGGGAGATGATCTCTAGAAGTGGAGATCGAAACATAACATTGAACAACCTAATATCAGGCTATGTCCCAGGACCTTGACTTTCATGAAATACCTATTCCCTAGACTTCAGTTGCTCTGAACTAGGTGCCAATATTTGTGTTGGGACTAAAGTTTATAACTCACAACTTCTAGCTCTCTACTGTAGAGAGGACAGATGATCTGAGCCCAGCCTTCTTTTACTGGAGCAGTGAGCCTCCCACCTAAGCTTATGACAGGACTCCCTGTCTTTCCCTGAATGCTCTACGATGGCATTGTAACTTCCTACTGATGACCTACACATCCAACACTCATGTTTGTACAGGAGTCTCTGGTAAACTGGATGAACATGTGGCAGTTTTCAGGTACCCAACACCATCAAAGAGGAGAATTAAAGATGTTGGTGGGATATTAAACACTCGAGTGTGGGCAGCAGCAAGAAGGAGGGAGGTGTAGAGAGCAGAGGTTGCAAAGTGGTGTCTAAAAAGAGACACTGGCCATCTAAATAGATTTTGGATCTATAGATGTGACCATAGATGAGACAGAACTTCTGAGAGTTAGTTCATCATAATAATGCCACACATAAATGTCTCTTCTGCCTCTGCTGAGGATGAGAATGGCTTAGGACACTGGAACCCTCTGTTACTGTCCCTTGGGCAAGCCTTATGGTTCCATCAAACAGGATACAAGAATTTCTGATGAGTTTTCTGTCTTCAGCTCCTAAGATGTTCATGGGTCTTAGAAAACAAAGGAGCAAATAGACCAAAGTAGCCATGTGGTGGGTCAGTCCAGTGAGTCTCTCTCAGGATTCAGCATTCAGCTTCAAGTGGCTCTATAGCTAAAGTACTGGCTCATCCCTTCTAGACCGGACTGTATGATATCACATTCCATTCAGATCAAGTAAGACATAATTTCTCTGGTGAATTACAGCCAGTAAGATTAGCTGCTACTCATATCAATAAGCTCCCTTCCTCAGCTTAACAGCCCTGGTTCATCCACAAACATAGGGAGCAAGGATGTTGGGTTCATAGATTGTGTGTGGTGGCTGGTTTTTATGTCAACTTGACACAAGCTAGAGTCATCTAAAAAAAAAGAGAGAGAGAATCTCAACTGAGGAAATGTCTCCATAAGCTTGGCCTGTAGGCAAGTCTATAAGGCATTGTCTGGAGTGCTGACTGATGGAAGCAGTCACTGTGGATGGTGACACCACTAGACAGGTGGTCCTGGGACATATAAGAAAGCAGACTGAACAAACCATGAAGAGCAAGCCAGTAAGCAGTGTTCCTCTGCCTCTGCTTCAACTCATACATTCAGGACCCTGTCCCTACTTCCCTTAGTGATAATTTGACCTGAGAGTTGTAAGCTCAAATAAACTCCCTTCTCCCCAAGTTGTTTTTGGCTGTGGTTTCTATCACAGCAATAGAAACCTAACTAAGACATGGGCTCTGCCTCTTTCCTTAGTCAAAAGAACTTACTAAAGAAAGAGATAATCCTCCCCCACTACAACCTTTATTACATTATAAGGCTATATTCCTTAAACAGAATGAAACTAGTTAGGCAAGAAGTTAGATATAAAATAATAAAATAAAACTGCAGCTTCATCTTGCGTGAGTGGGTATGTGTATATGTGTATATGTGCACATGTGCATGCATTATGTGTACATTCATGTATGCACATCTGAGAGTTCATACATGTAAATGCAAGCATGTCTGTTTCACATTGTGTGTTTGGAGATCAGAGCTCAGTATCAGCTGTCGTTCGTTGCCTTCCAACTTGTTTTGAGACCGTGCTTGTTTTTACTGTGTACACCAGGCACACTGTGATCCTCTTTGTCTCTCCCTCTCTTCTAGTAGGAGTGCAGGGATTACAGATGTTTGTGCTATAATATGTCCAACTTTCCTATAGGTGATTCAATCCAGGGCCTCATGTTGGTATGGCAAATACTTTTATCCACTGAGCCTTCTCCCCAGCTCTCCAGCTTTTATCTTGGTGGCTGTGTGTCCTGGTTAGTCATGGAGTAAAGTAAGACATGAGGGAACCATGGAAACTGCAGGTGTAGTTTGGAGCTGTGTCTTCTTAGAGTTAAATGTCCCTTTACAGTTAAAAGTTTTTGAGGCCATCATTGAGTTCTGCTTGCTGGATCAGGGACTCACACACCAGTGTACTCTCCTAATTGCTACATGCCTACTATTAAAGGACCCATTCCCTCAAAGATCTTGGCATCACTATCATATCATTTGCATCATGATTTTGGTCTTCTTGCCTGTGTGGTTTTTTTTAGATAATAATGGGAAGAAGCAACTCTAAGAGGGAGATGTAATCCCTCATGATATGGGAGGGGAAAGGCTCAACTTACCCTCAGGAGTACGCCACCACCTTTATTCATAAAAACTCACAGTGTACAACCCACTGTGTTGCTATCCCTCCCCTTGGGGCTGCCCACTCTGATTTCTCCCTGGGGTATATGCTTTGTTTTGATAATAAACTTTATTGGCCTTCTGTGCCTCTTAGCTGAACTCTCCTCGGAGAAGATAGGACCAGGGAGAAGACTTCACTCGGTTTTGCTGGAATTTTAAGTTTAAGTTTATAGGAATTAAAGCCAATTTGAATGGAACTACTTTTAGTTTGGGGCAATAGAAGAAATAGATGCTCTGCTTTAATATTTTCAAAGTTATGAAAAGAATATTTCTAAACTTTTCACCAAAGATCTCGCTAATGGCGAAGGCAGATTGGCTCCCAAGCTGTGCATCATGCGTGTGCTGAATCTGTCAGCAAATTACTATTTTTAATAGGACACTTTGTTCCTTCTTCTATGAACTTGTCCTTTTGGGATTCGTATTTAATAATATCTGGTTATGAAAGCCGAGGACTTTGAAGAGTTCTTTTTGTTGACTAAATAATTACACTAACAATGCTGCTGGTTTGAAAGGCATCTTTTGGTATTGTGGTTATAATTGCCTGCATTCCCAAGATGGAACTGTGTCTGTACTGGCTTATCTAAAGCCACAGCTCTGTGACACAGCGGTGCTCTCATAAGCCATGATTGCACTGGTAGAAAATGTGTCCTGAACCCTAGCTTCCTCGGCACCTGTTTGGAGTGGGTGTTATGCTGACAGCCTGTCAACTCCAGAGACTCATCAAAATGTTCTAGAGTCTTAAAGCTGTGTCTGATCAATCCTGCTTGTACTTAATTCCATCTATAAGAAAACAAAGAATGAAGATGGAGAAGGAGGAGGAAGAGGGAGAGAGAGAGGAAAAGAGGTAGGGGGAAGGAAAGGGAAGGAGGGAGTGGAGGAGGAAAAAAGAATGGGAGGAGAAAGAGGGAGAGAAGGAGAAGAGGAGGGGAGGAGGAGGAAGGAAAGAGAAGGAGAAAAGGAAATAGAATTACCATCAATTGGCTTAACTTACAAAGCTCTGCAATTCCAGGACCATAAGGCAAGAAACTTTAACTGTGATGAGGAAGGATAATGATGCAATTTATACCATCTTGGTGAGGACGAATGTTGTGCACATGCTGTACATATGGCTAAATGACACACTAAGAGGAGGAATGGTAGATAAAATAGTTAAAGCAGCAACATGGCTCCTTAATCTATCTGTCAAACTAGGGATCACATGATTAGGGAAGAAGTCCAAATTTAGCATCAGTAGTGGTGACTCTGCAGACCCCAGGCAATGGGACATCATTTATGTGATGTATGTCCCCATTTACTATGTAACATGAAGAGATCATGTTCTGTGAATACAGTTGAACACACTAATCAAAACCCCTTTCCTCAAATAAGAGGGCACTGGCTAAAAGGCCAGGCAAAGAGTAAGCATTTAAATCTATTTTCCTTTTTAGTCATTTTAAACCCAAATGAAAGCCCAGTGGTAACCATTTGTGAGCAAGTGAATGTAAGACCTAGAAAATGGCTTCCTGGAATCTACCTGAATGCATGAGGTAGGATAGATGTCACCAATCTTATGTAGTATAAGTACCACTCAAAATGCCCAACAAGGGGTCATCTCTTGGCTGTCTGTGAATTGCCTTCTGTTCACATGTCAAATAGAACAGGTAGAATTTAACAGCCTTAATAAGAACCCATTTATAGACTGATATTTGAAGAAAGTGAGCCCATGGAACTAAGAGATGAAAGAGTATGACTTTAAAGTGAAGTGTCTACATTTCAAGTTGACAAGGTGTGGACTTGGGATGGCTTGTGGTGATTGACAGCTTGACAGGATCTAGAATCACTAAGGAGACATGTCTGGGAAAGAGTTTCCAGGTCGGGTTAATAGAGATGGGAGATCCACCCTACATGTGGGCAGTGTCATTCCGTGGGCTGGTGTTCTGGGCTGAGTTAAAACAAGAATGCTACCTAAGCCCAGGGGGTGGGGTGGGTGTTACAGCTGTGGGTGTAAGACTGGATACAACGCAGATGTGACCACCTGCCTTAGGCTCTTGATGCTATACCTTTCTTCCTGGTTGTCTGTGTCACTTTGAACAACTAAGTAAGCTAAATTAAACCCTTCTCCTTTAAGTTGCTTTTTTTTTTTTGTCACAGCATCTAGAAAAACAACTAAGGCAACACACAATGAGGTATTATTTGGCCACAAAGGCATGGGATTGTGTCACTTTCAGGGAAGCCTACAGAAGAGATAATTGTGCGAAAAATAAGCCATTCTCAGAAAGACAAGCATAGCATGCTTTCTTTCAGGAGTCGCATCTAGACTTACACACACACACACACACACACACACACACACACACACACATGTCGAAAGGGGATTATATAGGGACAGAGATTTTAGAGAGGGAGATGTGACTAAGAGATAGTGCGTGTGTGTGTGTGTGGGGGGGGGGAGTGGCCAGTAAAACTATAGCATGCACACATAGAAAGAGGTTACAACGAAGGCCAGTATTTTAAACAAATGATTCACAACAAGAAAGGCCCTGATCCATGCATTCATGGCTCAGTTGCTACAATGGAAAATTAGTTTTTCTGCTCACAAGACTGTATTGCCTCTGTCTAATGCAGTGCTCTGGGTTCAGAATTCCCCAGGCATGTTCTGCCTCCTACATCCCGAGACTTCAGTAGCTTTAGGCTTGTATAGGTTGTATAAGGAGTGTGTTATCTTAAATTGAGGATTTTAGATAAAATTATCTGATCTTGGAGGGAGTAAGAGAATGATCTAGAAGTCAGTAGGTACCATGGTCCCCTCACCCTTCAGATGTTAGTCATTTCTCTCCATCAGATTCCACTGGCTTTGTAGAGGCCCCATCCCCTCTCTCCACAGCTCCAAATGAGTGACCCTTACTGGGAAAACAGGCTTGGCAGAACTTTACATCCAGCTGGGATGCCAGAAAGTTTTGAACTGTCCTGAAGGTGTGGAGTGGCAAGTACCCAATGAGCAGAGATTACCTATGTGGCCTGTGCATAGTGGGGACTGGCTAGGCTAGCTTTCTGTGTTAGCCGTCATTTTTTATTAAGTATCAGGCTCAGACGTTGCTGAAAGGAAATTAATATTTCAGAGTTACAGACCTGCAAGGCTTTTTAGTGTGCCTATCCTCTTCCCTAGATAATAAATAAACCCACTTCAGTATCATGCCAAATAGGGTCAGCTAGAGTCTCTTCTGGAAGACTTACCTGTGCATTTTCTCTCCTACTGTTTTTAATGACATTATATAAAACTGAAAATAATCCCTCTTTGCAAAGGACGACTTGGTTCGTAGATAAAAGGAAACACGTATTCTCGGGGAGTAAAGAGAATCAAGCTATCTTTCTTGTACAGTTTTACTGCATATTTTCAGTTCAGGAAACTCACCACTGCCCTCTCATGGCAAGAATGATCCATTACATCTCGAATATTCCAGAATCTCTGTGGGTTAATGATGATAATTCTCTTCCTTCTGTGGTATTAAAATTTGTTCCTCTTGTGCTTCTGAAAACCCGTTTTCCTTAATGTCTTTGCTTTATGTGGATGCAAACGAGATTGTTTCCACACGCCAGGCTTTTTGCAAACAATGGAGAGAACTCCCCCATCATGTCTACTTCTTCTCTTCCTCCAATTCTCTGTCCCTGTTTCTCTCTATCACTGTCTCCAAGAAAGTATCACACTCTAAATGAATCTCAAAGTCAGGGTCTGGGCTGAGGACCTGGCTCAGAGGGTAAGTCCTAGAGTTTAGATCCCCTGCACTTACGTAATATACAAACGCCTGTGATCCCAGCTCTGGGGAGGTAGAGACAGAGGCTTTCCAAAGCAAGCTGTTTTAGCTAAACTAATGAAACTGGAGAGCCTTGAGTTCGAGCGAGAGACTTCTCCATAAAGTGGAGAGCAACTGAGGAGGACACTTGGCATCAACCTCCTGCCTCCTTATACATGCAAAGGTTCCCACGCATGCCCACATGTGCACCACACATGCAAACAAGCATACACATGCACATTCACACCACATCCATGCATACAAATGCCAAAAGAAGTGTGAGGCTTGTATTTCACTGAAATCTGGGATTGGGTGGAATGTCTGATTTAGGGGCAAAAGACTCCAGTACTATGGTTTGGGTAACAAAGCTTCCTGCTGCATGTGAAGTTAAAGGCAGTGTTGAGAGGCTGACAGCACTGTTCTGTGTCTTCAGCACAGGCCCCTGGGGCCTCCATCATCCTCACTTCTAGCCTGCAGGGTGAAAGCACATATCATCTGTGTAAAGTAGCCCAGTCTCCAGGGACATGCTTGGAAGCTTGTACATCGCTTCAAATCTTGTTCAGGTGCCTCAGTGGCTAAAAATAAGATAAGAAATGTCACCTCACCCTGTGTGGTCACAAAAGCAGAAAGCTCCCAAGGCCCCCACTACTGGGAGGGAGATAAAGAGAGATGGCTTCTAGAGATTATAGCAGACTGTCACACGAAGTAAAACAGACTTAAGGAGCCGATGTCAAGGGGACAGACCTCATTAGCCAGAGGACAAAAACAGTTAGTGTCAGATCCCTGACCAACTTCACCTCTATCAAGCCACTTATGAAATGTTTGGCTTCAAATGGTATTTAAAGTAAGTTTCTTTCTCCCTTCACAGCAGAGCCGGTGCTTCAGTTATAAGTGATCACATTTATTAAACCAAATGGCTTTGCAGTGTGACTTAGAGCCGATGTGGTTATTTCTGAAGCTTAAAACATTTATATTTGTGTTATCTGTTTCAGGTAGATGGGTTGTGAATACAAAGGTAAATATATATATATATATATATATATATATATATATATATATATATATATTTCCCTATTCAGACCTTCTTAATCATTCCAAGCCACTGTCTTTTTTATCCCTCATAGAAATGGGCTATGACATGCAACTGTGAGCAGAACAAACCCTTTCTCCCCCAAGATACCTTTGTGAGAGTATTTTGTCACAGCAAAAAGACTGGATACCAAGGCAGCTGGGTAATGCAATGACATTTTATTTTCTCTCTCCACACTGTCTGGGACCTCTTGCTCCTCCTCTCTTGATGTCCAGTCCATTGGGTGGATTCTGTGAAGACTCTGGTGGAGACGGAGTTCTGCTGCTCCTGAGGGTTGCATTAGGCTCTGCTGCGGCCCTCAGCTGGGTACTGCTATTGGCTAAGTACGTTAGGGTGTGTGGAAGGGGCTGGGGTGACTGTCAGTGACCTTCCTTACTGTGCTGTGTCTCACCAATTACGTTGAGAAGCCTATGGGGAGGTTTTGCCTATGGCTGAGCATGCCCTTTCTATTAATACATAGGAAACTCGGGACAGGAGCACCTGTTAGTCTGGAAGACACTAGGAGAGAAGCTTGAGATAAGACTCAAATTTACCATTAAACCTTTACTCCGAATAGGAGAGCCACAGTGGCTCTTCAGAATGTGTGCCTTAATTTACCTGTGTCTTCCAGCTCCCAGAAGAACAGAATAGTCTTAACTCAGCTCTTGGCATGCAAGAAGATGGTGATACAAATTTCTGGGGGCCTGAGAAGGCACATATGTGGGATCACAGTGAGAAAGTGTGATTTCCCACTGGGATGCTCAATTACGTTGCTGCTTAGATACCATGCGTTTCTGCAGATAGAACACAGCTCAGGCCTGGCAGGGAGCTGTCTGCTGACTGGGTAATTAGGCTAGCTCTACTTCCCACAGTCCAGTGCTGCCACCTGGTGTCCAGAATTGGCTAATGCTAGCCTTTCCTCTCTCACTGCTTCTAGAAAACCCAGACATACCAAAGTTTCTGCCACAGACAGTCAACCATAGAGACTATCATGATCTGTGCAAGATGCTGGTGACCGTTGGTGACTCTTTGGTGAACTTTGGCAGCTCATTCTTCACCCACCAGAAACTTCTTTGAGCTTTTCTTAGTAATATACCCAATAGGTTGGTTTTCCGATCCCTATTCTAATATTAGAAACATTCTGGGGTAACCCCTTCCTAAGCTCTTTGACTCCATGATCCAGTTTTTTCCAAGTCTGATATCTAACTCTGATATAGTTACTTCACTTACCACTAGCCATTTCCCAAAGCTTCTGTGACTCAAAACAATTGATCCCTTCCCAGGATCTTAAATCTTGCTTAAGAAGAATGTCCTATGCCAGCAAGAACTCCCTCACCCACCCTTGATCCAGGACTAGGACTGTTTCTCTGGCATATTCTTCAGGTTTCTGACATCATACATAGATGGCCTCAATTTATAGTGACAGTGACATGACGCCTTCTGTCTCTGAATGACTCCTTTACTTTCCCTTATTCTGTGACACCAGTTTTTATTAGTTCTTGTAGTCCTTCTTTCTTCTTGGGGGTCTCCGGCCACCAGCCCATGAGGATGAAGGGAACAGGGTTTTGGACTGCCCGTGAGTATGACGGAAATAACAGCCTTGTCTCCTGGATCAGCTTTGGGGAGTCAGAGCAACTTCAGTCAGGGAGAATCAAGGGTTATATAGTTTTGGGGAGAGGGATATGAGTATCCCTGGTGGGCAAAGGTCATTAGCTGAAGGCTAAGGTAGTGAGATAGCTCATTAGCATGGGGAGGCCCAGGAATCTCAGGTGCTTGCTGAATAGGTTTCTTATCAAAGGAAGATGAAGCTGTAATCTAACCAAGACTATATGACATTCCACAGGTAGAGGGTTACAGGTGTGTGTGTGTGTGTGTGTGTGTGTGTGTGTGTGTGTGTTTCAAGCTCTTCAGACAAGATCAGAGAAGGAGAAGCCCTGCTGGTAAAGGGAGTCTCCAATTTTGCACTCTGTTCAGGACTTTCTGGTAATGTCGGACTTTGATCTTCGTTGACAGGGTGACACTTTCCACTTGGAACACTCACACAAATAGCAGTTCAAGTCTCTTGGCCTAGATACTGGACTGTGAATCTGTATGACCATAAGTCAGCTTCAGGATACTTCTGTCACTCTGATGAGATAGTTAGGTCAGGGCTGAGGGAGAGGCTCAGTCAGCAAAGTAGGAGCTTGTAGCTCCTGTTCTGGGAGGTGGAAACATCTGGTCCTCTGAGGTTTGCTGACCAGGAAGTTCTGCCTAATCTGTGACTTCCAGGCCAACCAGTGACCTGCCTCAAGCAAACAACCCCAAAGCCAAAATCCAAAGTGGATGGCATCTGAAGTTGACAATGGCTTCTACAGGCACGTGCACACACATGTATACAGACATACACACATGAACACACGCACACGCACACGCACACACACACACACACACACACACACACAGATCATACCTAGGTATTAGGTAATAGCTACACCTAGCCATTAACACAACAAACACACCATACACACACAGTGGCATAAACACATACACAAATTCATATATATATATATATATATATATATATATACATATATATACATATATATACATATATAATACATATACTCATGTATATACATATATAGCACATATACACACATGTAAATACACACATGTACACATATGCATCCATATACATACAAATACATAAACACACTCCCCCATAAATAAAACACACATATATACATACACATGTAAAACATGCATATATGCATATATATACACATAGACATGAACATATTTATGCAGACATATACATATAAACTTACACATGTACATATACATACTTATACAAACACAAATACATATAATACACACATGTCTGCACATATATGTATACACACACAGACACGGGGCAGGAGACTTAGACTACAACAAACCGGTTCTGTGGACACAGTTTCCACTTGTGTTCTTCAATATCCAGCACTCCAGAGTAGAAGGCATATTCACTCACTCTCCCCACTTCCACTTTTTCTCTTTTGTCTTAGTTAGGGTCTCTGTTTTTGTGGTGAAACACCATGACCAAAGAGCAAGTTTGGGAGGAAAGGATTTATTTGACTTAAACTTCCACATTGTAGTTTATCACTCAAGGAAGTCAGAACAGAAAATAAACAGGACAGGATCCTGGAGGCAGGAGCTGATGCAGAGGCCATGGAGGGATGCTGCCTACTGGCTTGCTTCCCATGGCTTGCTCAGCCTGCTTTTTTATAGAACCCAGGACCACCAGCCCAGGGATGGAACTACCTACAATGGGCTGGGCCCTGCCCCATCAATTGCTAGTTAAGAAAATACCCTACTGGCTTGCCTGCATCAAGATCTTATGGAGGCATTTTCTTAATTTAGGTTCCCTCCTCCCAGATGACTTTAGTTTGTGTCAAGTTGACATAACACTAGCCAGCACACCTCTGTAGCTCATTTCACCAGAGTTCCCACCAGGAGCTCTCTGCTCACTAAATGTTCAGACTTGGGTTCTCTGTCATGGATTTTGTTACTCCCATGTCCTCTGTTCAGAAGGCTCTTCTCCCCCTCACCTCTGTGGCTCCCTTCTTCCCTTTATTTGTTATTAGTGGTCACCCCATTTCTGTCTCCCTCAAGTATTCCTAGGCATCCTACTTACTCGACCCCAGCTCTGGTGCTTTGATTTCCTTCTCTGACCTCCTCCTCGTTCCCTTCAGCACCAGCATTCTTATTCTTCTGAACATTTTGTGCATGTATCTCACTGTTTTATCAGTTAGAGCTACAGTTAAAACTTCTGGTTCTGGGTGCTCAGAGATCCCTAGAACCAAGGACAAGGTGCACTCTGTGTTGGCCTGCATGCCCCTCCATTTATGGTGTACTCCACCTGGTGCCGCTAGGAAATTCTTTCCAGAATTTCTAGAAATGCACAATGAGTTTCCAGGAGTGACTGTCACTGCATTTCATTTGCAATCCTGCTTTGGTCACAGGCTTTTGCCTCCAGTGATTGGGGTATGAAGGGCAGTCATAGACCTTCGATACACCTCATTCAGTTTACAAGAATAGGAAAGCAAGGCTGAAGGCCAAGAGGTGACTTTACAGAGCAAGCTGCACTGACTAACGAAGCAGTTGGGCTCTGTCAGCTGAACCCTTCTTGATTTATATCTAAAGTAACAGTTTGGGGTAATTTTTGAAATGAATTATCATAAAAATAATTAACACCATTTTGTTGAGAAGTGAAATATTTTGGTATTTGCCAGAACATCACTTAGCCTTTTTTTTTTTTTACCTAATTGCTTCACACTCAGTGATTGTTACAATAGCCCTGTATGTTTACATACATAATACCTTACACCAGCATAATGTATGCTAGTGTACATCATAAATGATTACTAAAATAGCCCTTTATGTCAGCTCACATACTTTTAAAGACTTCATATAAGGTTCAGAAGTCCTGGCCAGCTCAGGCAAGGTGCCCGGGTTCTGAGGCTCATGACAGGCAGAGATTCCACACTGTATTCACCCACTTGTTCAGTAAGCATTTATTGAATAGTGCTGTGTGCTGTCAATTGTCCTAGGTCCCTAGATTCCAATGATAAATAATATAATCAAGGCCTTTATAAAATAGAAAGATGGCAAATGCTCAAAAAGTAATTTCAGAGACTATTACATTTGAAAAAAAAATAGAGACTCATAGTCGAAATTGGATCAGAAAAAAAAAAAAAATTATCGAGATGACATTGGAACAGAGAACCTGAAGGAAAAAAGACAAGTCAGCCATAAACTGTGCGGACAGAGTGGTACAGACTGAGATACAAAGTCCAGAATTCCCTGTGGTAGAACAGGCTAACTGTGTGCAAGGAGAAATTATGTAGCATAGGACAAAAGGAAGAGGGATAAAGGCTGCAGTAAAGACAGCAAGGGTCTACCCCCACCTAGCACCATCACTGTGCTGAAGATGGTGGGCAGTGACTTAATGGGGGGGGGTCACATATCAGGTTGACTCTTTGAATAATGGATGACTGCAGAACACAGCTCAGAGAGTCAAATGAGGAGGGCTGGAGAGATGGCTCAGAGCTTAAAGCACTTGTCACCCAAGCATGAGGACCAGAGTTCAGGTCCCACAAAATCAGGAAATGCTGAATAGGCATGGACACAGAGAAAAAAGTTGTCAGCTAGATCTCCATGGCTAGTGGGACAAGACATAATGGTGAGCTCTGGGTTTGGTTGAGAGGCCCTTCCCCAGGGAATGAGGTGGAAGCAAGATTGAGGATGATGGATGAGTCCTGACATCAACCTGAGCCTTCCATCCATATGTACCCATTTCATTTTATTTGCATGTGCACCATGTCCACTCGCATGTAAACATGCTTACTCTCATGTGCATGAATGTATGCACATACATGCATGCACGAATGCATGCATGCACGAATGCATGTATGCACACACACAAAATTAAAAAAAAAACAACAACAAAAGAATCTAGACTACCAGTTACAGGAGAAATCAAGAGAAGACAATAATGGCTTTGAGTAGGGAGGTTACAGCAGGAAGAAAGAGATCATGCCATGTAACTGGGAAAGGTCTTACCTGCCATCGCTGTCACAGGTCTCACCAGTGTTGTGTGATTGGTTTCCTGTCAATCTTCCTGATATGACAGATGGTCAGAAACCAACATGTTTGATCAATCTATTAATATAAGACATGTGTTGCGTGTGCCTGACCCCAAAGAATTAATGTTCTAATGGGTTAATAATCTAATAAGATGCTCTATAAGAATGTAAGAGGGAGTGTTCTATAGGCGAGTAAGTGGGATGCAGACTCAATGAAGATGTGTTTTAGAGACTGTCAGCACACAGTAGTACACTGATCATTTTATCTGGTTTATGAGTAAGAAGAGTTGATATATAATCTAATGTTAACCTTTAATTGGCAACTATGATTTTCTTTTCTCCTTCCTCATAGAATACTCATGTGGTCTTGAACAAATGGGTCCTGTCAAAGACAGAGTAAGAGACAAGCACCTTCTGCAACCCTAGTAAATGACTGTTTTGTTGGCTGTTTTCACATCACTTAGCTTCTGGAGGTGCACTTGTCAATCAAATATGAAGTCAGAATAAATGGCCATTAATCATTCTAGTTTTATCTTTGTTGCTGCAGTAAAATACCTGGGGATGAGAAGCAGCTTAATGAAGAAAGGGTTTACTCTAATCTTTCCATTTCAGGTCACAGTCCATCATTGTGGGGAAGTCAAAGCAGCAGAAACTTGAAGCAGCTGGTCACATCACACCCAGAGTCAAGAGCAGAGAGAAACAAACACACACATGCTTGGTGCTCAGCTCATAATCTCTACTCTTGAACAGCCCAGTGCCCAACCCCAGGGAGTGGTGCACTCCACTCTCAGACTGGGTTTTGCTACAACAATTAAGGCAGTGAAGGCAAGCCCCACAGACATGACATCAGGCCATCTAGGCCTACATGGCCCCCCGTGGAGATTCTTTTCTGAGGTGAGTCTAGATTGTTCTAGGCTGTCAGTTGAAATTAGCCATCACAGTCACCAATGTCACCTTTTTCAACCAATGAGAATGGTTTTGGATAAAACTGCTGACTTGTTTTAAGTGATAATTTTGTGGTATAGCTTCTAACCACCTTTCATCTCCCTTGGCAGATCCTGTCTTGCTTGTTTTTACACTGTGCACATGCTCAGTGTCTTCCCTTGCAATGATGACAATTGATACATGAGTCTGGATTGTTCCTGACCAGAGGTCCAGCTCTTCCAGAAGAGTTACAGCACCATGAAGGCTGTTCTGAGCCACTGACTGGATCTAGAGTAGAGCGACTCATTAAGCAACAGCCCAGGAAAGGAGGGATGGGGTATTCAAGGCTACTCTCTTCATTATAACTCCACTTGCTTCAAACCTCACAGGTTACACTTCCTAGAGTAAAAGATAGAGAAGATGGTCTCCCTTGCAATGAGAAATTCTTCAAACAATGGAAATGTGTGATTTCCCAGAAGACCCTTCCTGCCAACTTTCCTTTCTCCTTCTTATTCTGAAGATGGCTGTCAGTAGATTTCTCAGAGTTTTAAGCAGTTGCAAGTTGTATCTCTTGGGATTAGTAGAAAATACGAGGAATGGGCACAACAAGGATGGAGAGCAGGCTTCAGGTAGAAGGAATGAGGGTGGGAACAGGCATAGTGATCTCTTTCCTTCAGTCCTGTGGTGAGCAGTGAGGCAGAGCAGCTGTGGCCACATGTAGAAGATCCTGGCATTCTCAATTCAGAGAAAAGTTCTCCTCTTAAGGCAAAGATAGGATGTTTTATTTCTGAGCCAAATATCCGTGACCATGGCTTTGGAACATGGATGCAATTTATCCTAAAATGCCAAATTCCAATGTGGAGATTTTGAAAGATAAAAGAAGGTTGTAGTGAAGGCACTTTTCAAATGCATTGGTCTAAACATGGTGTAGGCAGGTTTGCAAAGCAGGGGTGTCTCAGCTATAGGCATCAGACATTGTCTGGCAACACGTTGGTGGAGGTCAAACCATTTTTTTTCTGCCTCATGGGATTGCTATGTTCAGTTTAGCCACCTCTGTAAATTAAAAGCACAGCTGTGTAGTCAGGAAGCCTGGGTTGGAATTTATAGTCTATCTCTTAAAGCTGTGTGACCTAGTGAGTTATATGACCCCCCCTCCCACTCCAGTCTATTTGTATCGTAGGTACACTTGCTATTGTGCTGGTCTTGTAGGGTTGTTGGGTTCAGATAAGATCTGGATGTTGGAGAACTGATTAGCCCAGAACTGCTTCACCAGCTGCTAGGCCAGTTGCCATTAATAGTAAAATGTACCTGTAGTGATGTGTGCCTTAGTCCCAGCACTTGGGAGGTGGAGCCAGGAAGATAAAAGTCTTAGTTGTACAGTGAGTCTGAGTCCAGCAGGAAGTGCACGAGAGGCTGTTTAAATAATACACATGTGGCAGACCCCGGGTGGCAGTTCTGCACCCAATCTCACAGAACCCAGAGGAAGTGGGCCTCCCAGGAGCTCTAACCTGGGCAGTATCTTAGGTAAGGAAACAGCAACACCTGCCCCATACAGGTAGTAACTGGGACCCACTGGGGCCCAGAAATTCACTCCTGGCCCGGAGCACTGATTGCTTCCTGTCTGGGCCTGAGCACTGAGCAGATCTTGGGCCTCAGCTCTAATCCCAGTAGCAACACCCACCCCACACAGTTCTGATACAACCAAGATAATAGGAAAGACAGGCTCCAGTCAGAGACAGGACAGGTAGCACTAAGGAGATCCAGATGGTGAAAGGCAAGCACAAGAACATAAGCATCAGCAACCCATGGTACTTGGCATCATCAAAACCTAGTTCTCCCACACTAGAAAGTCCTGAATTCCCCAAATCACCAGGAAAGCAAGATTCAGATTTGAAATCACTTTTAATGATGATGATAGAGGACTTTAAGAAAGACATAAATAACAGTCTCAAAGAAATTGAGGAGAACACACGTAAACAGGTAGAAGCCCTTAAAGAGGAAACACAAAAATCCCTTAAAGAATTACAAGAGAACACAACCAAACAGGTGAAGGAATTGAACAAAACCATCCAGGACATAAAAATGGAAGTAGAAACAATCAAGAAATCACAAAGGGAGACTACCCTGGAAACAGAAAACCTAGGAAAGAAATCAGGAGTCATAGATGCAAGCATCACCAACAGAATACAAGAGATAGAAGAAAGAATCTCAGGTGCAGAAGATACCATAGAAAATATTGACACAACTGTTAAGGAAAAAACAAAATGCAAAAAGTTCTTAACACAAAACATCCAGGAAATCCAGGACACAATGAGAAGACTAAACTTAAGGATAATAGGTATAGAAGAGAGTGAAGATTCCCAACTTAAAGGGCCAATAAATATCTTCAACAAAATTATAGAAGAAAACTTTCCTAACCTAAAGAACAAGAGGCCCACAAACATACAAGGAGCCTACAAAACGCCAAATAGACTAGACCAGAAAAGAACTACCTCCTGTCACATAATAATCAAAACACCAAATGCACAAAACAAAGAAAGGATATTAAATGCAGTTAGGGAAAAAGGCCAAGTAACATATAAAGGCAGACCTATCAGAATTACACCAGACTTCTCACCAGATACTATAAAAGCTAGAAGATACTGGACAGATGTCATACAGACCCTAAGAGAACACAAATGCCAGCCCAGGCTACTATACCCAGCAAAACTTTCAATTACCATAGATGAAGAAATCAAGGTATTCCATGACAAAACCAAATTTACACAGTATCTTTCCACAAACCCAGAACTACAAAGGATAATAGTGGGAAAGCTCTAATACAAGGAGGAAAATTATACCCTAGAAAGAGCAAGAAAGTAATTCTCTTCCAACAAATCCAAAAGAAGATAGCCACACAAACAATGCCAGTGCTAATAACAAAAATATCAGAGAGTGTGTGCTGGCTCTGCCCCTGTATTGATCAGCACCGAGTTACTAGAATGAAACACTTGAGGCAATTAACGTCTCAAAGGTTCATCTAAAGGTTTAAGTACAAATTCAGGTCCCATTACTCTGGTGCTTTGGATGAGAGTTGCACACCATGGTGAGAGCATTTCTAGAGACTGTTCACAGCACAAGGAGGGTGACAGACAAGGTCCCATCATCTCCTCAAGGTACCCAGGATGCCTGAAGATGTCCACACATCGTTATCTCTTCAAAGCCCACAGCATCTTCCAATAGTGAGACACTAGATACTAAATTCTTAAGGCACTGACCTTTAGGAAACATGCAATACCTTCATTACAGCTGCAACTTTCTGTGAGAATACAGGAAGTTGAACCTATTTGGATCATGGTTTCACTCTGGGTAAAATGACAATGACAGGCTTGCCTGAAAGATAGAGGTTTTAAGATTTAGCAACACAAGCAATACTCAAAATAGTAACTAGGTATGGAACTCAGGTCTTCATGCTTGCACAGTAAGCACTTTATAAACAGGGCTATCTCCCCAGCCCTAATCATCTATGGCTTGCAGTTCTGGGTATTGAAACCAACGTTTCGTGCATAGTGACATAATCCTTTCTATAAATACATGTGTGTGCACACACATATACATGTATATTATTTGTTATTTGTCATTTTATTGGATATTTTATTTATTTACAATACAGATGTCATCCCCTTTCCCCCTTCCCCTCCCTAGATAACCCCTACCCCGTCTCCCTCCTCCTTTTTGCTTTTATGCCATTTTAATTGCATGCAAGTATTAAGGTCAGTTCTATGTTGAGGAACTAGCAATACAATAGATGCAAATAGTCAAGGAACAAGCAAGACAATAAACACAAATAGTCAAAGGACAAGCAAGCAATAAACAAAGTTTTGTGATCACTCCCGTGATCACTGTTTCTAAGGGCTTATCAGGATAACCAAAATATCTGAGCCTACTTCCCTGTCCTAGCCCAAAGTCATTTTCATGTCTGAAGCCTACTTCTTTGTTCTTGCCTAAAATTTAGATTACTATCTGAAATTACTTCTTTGTTCTGGCCTAATATGTAGATTCTTGCCTGAGATTACTTCTTTGTTGTAGCCTACGATTTAGACTCCTACCTGAAATTACTTCTTTGTTCTAGTCTAATGTCAGACTCCTGCTTGAAGACTACTTTCTTGTCCTTGGCCAATGTCATATTCCTGCCAAGCAGCTCCTTTCCTTGTCCTTGGCCCATGTCAGCTTCTTGCCATGCAGCCCCAAAGGCTCTCCACCTCTCCCCCTTTTTTATTTTATTAACAAGACTGAGCCTGTCTTAGGTCATTCTGACAAGAATGCCTTCCTTACCTGTCATGGAATATGCATTATCAAAGGCAATGCACTTTTGTCTTAGGTTGGTAAGGCTCTGTGCAGAATCTTACCTTTCCTTGGCTTGCCAGCCTGTTAATTTAATAACTGTCTGGGGGTCCATTTTCAGGTTTAAGCCATGTTCTTTGGCTGCCAACATGTTGATGTTGTTAAAGATAAGCTTTAACACCATGGGCAGGAATAAAAGTATTCCCAGGACAAGAAGGGCTAGCCTGATCAAGCTATATATGCCATTCCTGAGGTTTGTCCAAAATGGAAATACTGAGCTCAAGCCATAGATAATTTTATTGGCATTATCTGCACCATCAAAGATCAACAGAGCAGCATACTTTAAATGCATAATCTCACTATGCAAAGTTAACACACCCAGAGAGGTGTTAGAATTATACCAAATATCCTACAGGTGTCTTTAAACTTTTTTCTAATTATAATGACAATCACTGTGATTTTATTTTTTTCATTTTTTATTGGATATTTTATTTACACTTCAGATGCCATCCCCTTTCCCCATTCCTCCCCTTAGAAAACCCCTATCCCATGCCCCCTTTTCCTTTTTTGCATTCATACACTTTTTTAAAAATGTTAATCAAAGGCTTTATAAGTTTGGTAATGCTCAATCAGAGGTGTAACCCACTATCCAACCTAGATATATCAACTATCTTCGACTGGTGGAGATATGTGAACATCTGCCTTCCTGTCTCCCCCCCTCTTTCTCTCTCTCATCACCTAGCTTCTCCTCTTCTTCTTCTCCTCCTCTCCTTACTCCTCTTCCTCTCAGTACTCCTCCCACCTTAGCTCCTCCTACATATCACCCTTCCTGTTAAAATAAGACTTTTCTCTCAAAATACAATTAGAGCATAATTATGCCAATTTGTACCAGTACAAGATAGTCCTAATACCCAGTCCATCATTTTGTTGACTAACCAGTCCAGAAAAGGACACACTTGCAGAATAGTCAACTGATTATATCTGCCTAGACAGAGTAATTGGCCCTTAATAATTCTGCAGCACTAAGGTCTGTCAGATGATCCTGGGCCAGAAGGCAGAAGAACAGATGCTCCAACGTTTTGTAGTAGAGGGAGTGTCCAGGTGTTCAGAGGTCTCTATAAATTGGCTAAGGTTTAGAAGCTATGCTTTGTGCTTCCCACAATTATAGTTAACTTAGTCATTCTGGATTTCTGATGGGGTTGAAAACTTATAGTCTCATAGCCAATCCTGGCTATTTACCTTGAGAGAAAAGATTTGAGTGGATGGTTTTCAGCTGACATTCATTCTAAAGTCAAGGAAAAAGCCAGGTTCAGAACTTAGTGTTTTAGTTACAGGCACTTGTGACCCATCTGATGTGGTCCTCTGCAAGAGCAATATGCACTATTCATTCAGCCATTTTTTCAGCCTTGTTGGAATGTTCAGTTGTAATTATGATGCAACTGTCTCTTACTACACGGGTCTGTATACATGTTGATTATAGCTTTTAAAAATGCACAGGCAGCACTGATTTTTCAGAGAGGTTGCTCAGCCATGGGATCTGCAGAGCCAGAGGCTGAGACTGCTGTGCTCTGCATGCTGGGAATGAAGGAAAAAGGACCAGCTTTGAGGTATTGAAAAAAAGTGGAATTGTCGCCACCTAGTGGATCTTGGATTAACTTCATCTACAAGCTGTGAGTCTTGGTTTAATGAAATCTCTCTAAGAGGAAAGAAAGCATTAGTAGGTAATTGACCTAGGTACACAACAGGAATCTGACTCAGCTCTGAGCAATGGTCTAAATGAATTCTGAGTTAGCAAATAGCCCTGGCCGAACTAAAAGGCTTTCTGGAAATTGTGGTGTGTAGGGTGTTAGCGTTCAGGAAAATGTGAATGCGTGCAGCCCAGGGAATGTCAGTGCTGCCTTTAGGCTCGCGTGGATGTGATGATGTGGACCTAGGCCACCCGAAGCCACATACAAAGCTCAGGCTTTCATGCCCCATGGTAAAGCAGGGCATTGTCTCTTTACAAAAGCAAAACGAAATCTGGAGGCTCCGGAGGCAGCTCAGAATCCTGTGGTAGAAAGGTGAAGATATGAGTTAGCATCCTTAGTGACCAAGTTAAAACGAGGTTCAGTGCTGGCCCAGTGCTGGTCTGTAAACTCAGCCATGTAGAGGTGTAGACAGGGGGATTCTCACTGTCTGAACTGAATCCTGTGTTTAGTTCAGTGAGAGACCTTAGAAGTGGAGAGACATACAGAATAGCAGATATGAGCCTCGCCAACAGATGAGTACACATGTGTGCACATGCATCACCCCCCACATATGCATGCACACACACATGCAAGCAACATACAGACAAGAAAAAAAGAAAAGGGAAGAAGACCATACATTTCAAATTTTCTGACTCACCACAGAAATATCACTGTGGCTGTTTCTCACACTTAGTAGAGTGTACCTCTTATTCTGATGTCAGAGTTCTCTCTCTCTTTCGCTCTCTCTCTCTCTCTACACACACACACACACACACACACGACCTGTACAGACCCAGGTGGGCCCTGTGCTCACTGCTTCAGTCTCTGTGAGTTCATATGAGCTTTGCTTAGTGGATTTAGAGGCGTCTCTTGTCTTGGTGTCCTCTATCTGCTCTGGCTCTCACACTTTCTGCCCCCTCTTCCATGGGGTTCCCTGAACTCTGAGGGGAGGAGGGACTTGATAGAGACCCTTTAAAGACATGTGTTCCAAAGTCTTTCCATCTGTGTAATGTCTGGCTGTGAGTCTCTGTATTTGTCCTCATCTGCTTCGGGAGGAAACTTCGCTGATGATGGCTGAATAAGGCACCGATCTATAAGTATAGCAGAATCTCATTAGAAGTCATTTTATTGTTATTGTTTGTGTATCAGTAGCATTTGGCTATATTTAGACCACTAGTATTGAGTTATATGGCCGAGAAACATTTAAACGAATTGTTCAACATTCTTAGCCATCAGGGAAATGCAAATCAAAACTACTTTGAGATTCCAACTTATACCTGTCAAAATGGCATAACACAATCAATCACAAAAAAAAAAATCAATAATGCATTTGACAGTTCATGCAGGGAAAGATGTGGAATAGGAGGAACACTCACCCATTTCTGTTGGGAGTGAAAACTTGTACAACCACTATGAAAATCAGTATGGTAGTTCCTCAGAAAAATGGACATGGGCCTACCTCAAGACTCAGCTTTGCCACTCTTAGGCATATACCCAAAGGATACTCCATCCTACTCCAGTGACACTTGCTCAACCGTTTTCATTGCCACTCTCTTTATAATAGCCAGAAACAACCTAACTGTCCCCCAAGAGAAGAATGGATAATGAAGATGTGCTGCATTTACACAATGGAGTATTACTCATCTGTTAAAAAAATGACATTATGAAATTTTAGGCAAATGTATGGAGCTAGAAAAAAATTATCCAGAATGAGGTAACCCAGTCCCAGAAAGATAAATATGGTGTGTATTTGCTTATATTTGGATACCAGCCATTAAATAAATGATATCCAAGCTACAATCCATAGATGCAGACAGGTTAGGTTAGAGGAAGAGATTTGGTATGACACATAGGTCTCCCTGTGAGGGGGAGATAGAATGGACTTTATTGATGGACTGAAGGCTAGAGAGAGAGGAACAAGGGGATCAGGTGGTGAGGGGGCAGGGAAATTGATTTGATGGAGAGAATGTGGGAAGAGATAGCTAGAATTGAGGGACATTTGAGGGGTAGTGTGGAAACCTAGTGCATTGGAAGTGTCCTAAAAGATACGAAGGTGATCCTAATGAAGTCCCCCAATAATGAGACAGAGTCCCAACTGGCCATCTTTTGCCACCAAAGGACTGGTTGGTGGGAACTGGATTATTACCCAATTGAGTTGTTAGCCAAAGAGGTCCCATGGAAATCCCCAACCAACCTAAGGTGTTGCCAAGACAATATGTTGTTCTTCAAAAAAACAGAAAGATACCCCACCCTGTTGCTGAAGACACTACCCACACAACACCTTGAGCATGGAGAGGTAGAACTAGTGTCTGCATAGAGCCTTCACTGTTCCAGTGTCTCTAGTATAGGGAGGTACTCTGCGTGCTACCAAAGGAGAAATGTAAACACCAAAGCAGCCACCAGCTCTCTGATCTGCAATGATGTATCACCTGCAAATTATGCTAGGGCGATGGTGGCACAAAGCCTGTGAGAGGAATCAAGCAATTTCTTATTTGCCTAAAAATCCACTCCAGGAGATGGAACCCATACTCAGCACTGCTTGGGTAACCAAGAACTGGAGATTGCATAGCACAGAAACCTATATGATTTATTCCTTTTTAAAGAGTTAACTTTGGTGTGTGTGTGTGTGTGTGTGTGTGTGTGTTCCTGCAGAGTCAAAAGACATCTGATTCCTTAGAGCTAAGTATTGAGAACCTACCTTAAATCTTCTGCAAAAGCAGTGTTGGGTGTGGCTTCCATATTCTGGAGTAGCCCTTATGGCAAATCAGACATTGGTTGGTTTCTCCCACAGGTTTTGTGTCACTACTGATCTTTTAGCCAGCGAGCCATCTCTCCAGCCCCATGACATCTATTACATTTCCCATAAGCAGAGGTTGATAGGCAAAAGGAGTTTGTTGACAAATGACAGTTTAGGCTTAAGACAGAGGAGGGATGTGAGTTCATGTTGATCCACTCCTCTGTCTCTTGCCTGAAGTGTTGATTGGAGTTTGTGTCTTTGCTTTTCCATTTCTAGATGAGGGATGTTGGAAATGTGCCTGCTGCTTCAACTTCCTGTGAGGTTCTGACCCTAATAAAGGTCCCTGGAGCTATGATCCCTTCCTCCTCCTCCATAACTTCTCTCCTTTCTTTCACTTTTCTCTCTCTACCTTTTTTCCTGAGAGATGAAAGCTTTTATTCCTTTAAAGTTCAGTTTCCTTCCCCCTTATCTTTAGATTTTGAACCTATAGAAAAGTTGAAAGACGAGCTTGCTGTAGACAAGGCTCCCCCCTACGCTGCCTATGTGTTCGAGTCTCAAAGCTGTGTCATCATAACCTTCATTAATGAGTGTATCTGCTTTCATTGCCATCCCTCTGTGACTCTGGGGACTGGGCTCACTTACACAAATTAAGCAAATGTTTTCTTACTAAGCCACATTTCCAGCCCCAGGGTGTTTCTTTCAGTATTACGGGAACTACAGTAATGTCTGGTACCGCAGTAGTCAAAGTTTTACAATTATCCCATGAATCTTTTCACACTATTTGTACCTTTAAAAATATTTATTTAAGTTTTACGGAACTCAGTTTTTCCCTTCAACCACCTGCATCCTGAGGATTGACCTTGGGGTGTCAAGCTTGGCAAGAGGAGCCTTTACCTTCTAAGACGTGTCACTGTCTCTGTTAGCATTTTAATCCAAGAGCCACCCCCACCCAAGAATGATGCATGACATCAGAGGTTCTCTACCTTTGGTTTCTTATAATCTAAAGGTTTGTATCATGTTTTTTGTGATGTTCACATTTTGGAGAATCGGTGAATCTGTAGAACACCCACTATTCTGGATCAGTCTGCTTTTTCCTCATAATTAGATTTAGTTTTGTGTAGAATGCCACAGAGCCAGAGCTACATACAGCATACTCCATTGAACAAGAAGGTGTAGCAACTACTGGTTATGGGACTTTAAAAATATTTATTACTTATGTAGGTTCGTGTAGGGAGGTGGAATGAATGTGTTAATGTTTCTGTGTGTGTATGACCCATGTGTGCAGGTGTCCTCAGAGACCAGAAAAAGGTATCAGTTCCACTGGAGATGGAATTACAGGCTGTCATGAACTGTTCAGTGTGGTTGCAGACACTGAACTCAGTCCACTAAGATGTCTGTCCAGTCCCTAAGAAATTATCTATTTATTATCTATCTATCTATCTTTCTATCTATCTATCTATCCAACCATCCACCCACCATCTATGTATCATCTGTCTGTCTGTCTGTCTGTCTGTCTGTCTGTCTGTCTGTCTTTCTACATTACATGATATTTACCCCCAAGACTCTTTCTTGTCCCTCTCCCACTCCCACTGACCCCTTGGGACTCTGAATCATAAAATCATACTTCCTGATTATGCTAAGTTATTGAAGGGACAAATTTGGAAACTGTGAATGTTTTGCCCTGAACATATTCAAACTGTCAGTTTCCTACATATATCATGTGTGAATTTGGCTTGACCTGGAGGTGGGAAATGGTGAGTTTCCTCTTTCCTGGCTGTCTTCTACAAAGGGATTTGTTTTCGCCACCATGTCTACTTTAGATGTTTCTATGGAGCTGAGTCCTGGAGTCAAAGTACTCCACTGACATCGTTACTCTGTCACTAAATCTTAAGTTGTCCAGGCTCGACCCTCAGTAGCCCTTCCAGCTCATGTGTGCTCTTAGGAGCCATTTGCTTCCCAGCACAGGCTACACCAGCTTATCATGTACTTCCTCTAAGGGGAAAGGAGAATTAATTACATGCAACACTCAGAGCTCAACCTGGGATGAAACATCATGCAGACATTTTAAAATAAACGTTTATATTACTATACAGCAAGATGTAAAAAAAAAAAAAATGTCTGGCCAATTTAGTGCCTTTCACTGCATGATCAGAAACTGTGGAAAATCACGTTCAGCTTTGTTTAAGTATCATTTACTAAGAAAAAACCCAAAAGTCTCCTAGATCCTTCAGGGTCAGAATCACTTCTCCACAATACAGGTCTTGGGACCGACATTCTTTATGTACACTTAATGTACTTCAGCTGTCCAAGACAACTCAGGAGGAATCTGCTTCTATGCTTAGGGTTTGGTTCAGTACATCCCATTCCCTTTGGGATCCCAGGCCAAGGGCCACAAGTTCTTGCCACGTGACTCTGTGAATGTGGTAGTTTTGAATATGCTTGGCCTAGGGAGAGGCACTATTAGGAGCGTGGCCTTGTTGGAGGAAGTGTGTCACTGTGGGGGTGGGCAATGAGAATCTCCTCCTAACCATGTGAGAGCCAGTCTTCTATTTGCCTTTGGAACAAGAGGTGGAACTCTGAGATCCTCCAGCCCCACATCTGGATGCTACTATGCTTCCACCTTGATAGTAATGTACTGAACCTCTAAAACTGTAAGCCAGCCCCAATCAAATGTTTCCTTTATAAGAGTTTCCTTGGTCATGGTGTTTGTTCACAGCAGTAAAGCCCTAACTAAGATAGTGGATGAAGTACATGCCTTGCAAAAATGAGGACCCAAGTTCAGAAACCCAGTAGATAAAATCCAGTAGATGTGGCAGCCCACTTGAAATCCAGTGCTTATGCTGCAGAGACTGGGAATCTCCAGGGAGAGCTAATTGAAGAGCTACATCAGGGACTTCCGGGTTCACTGAGAGACCCAGTAACTGAAGTGGAACGATCAAAGGGGACATTCGGTGTCAACCTGTGCCCCCCTCACATGCACATACACCTGCACATGGGTAAGTATAGATACAGATATTCACATACAGACACACATAAGCAAAACATTAAATATGAAGTGATTTGGTTTGCTGTTGTGTTGATAAGGGCTAGATGTGAGATGTCTGATCATGATTGACAATTTGATAAGATTTATAATCATCCAAGAGGCACACCTCTGGGTATGTCCCTGAAGGCAACTGCAGACAGGTTTGACTGAGATGGGGGGGACTGGCCTTAAACATGGGCAGCATCTTCTCTATGGGTTTGAGTTCTGAAAATAAATAATAATAATAATAATAATAATAATAATAATAATAATAACCCAAGTACCAGTCATTATCTTACTCTGCTTCTAACTATGAAGGTAACACAATCAGCTACTTCATGCTCCTGCCTCACACAGCTAGGGCCTTCCTCACCGTGGTGGACTGGACTCTCAAACTGTGACTCAGAGTGAACATTTCTTTCTTTAGGATATTTTGTCAGACGTTTTGTTATATCAATGAGAGAAGCAATTAGTTCCTACACTAAGAACATATTAGTTTTGTAAGAACTTGAATAATTTTGGCTGGATTAAGTTCTTTACACATACAATACCTCATATCATATATACTCAGTCAGCACTAACAGTCTCCTCTGCCTCTACCTCTGCAGTAACGACTTGCATTCATTGAAATGTATCTAAACACTTCCCCAAGGATCAGTGAACTGAAGCAGAACTCATCCAGCGGAAAACAGGAGAAATGTTTTGTTTTATGTTGAGCAAATGACAGCCTTTAAGATATGTTTATACTAGGGACTACTGTTCACCTTCCATAATCATTCTGAGGTTAAGTGCCAGGCACTGGTGGCAGCCTTTGGTAACCAGAGTACATTTACTTTCTTCAAATT